>NC_031768.1:94950152-95243784 GCF_001522545.3 Parus major
AGCCCAGGCCTAGAAACCCCTTGTGAGAGCGACAGCAAATGCTTATCTCTCTCTCCCATCAGTCTGCCGTTCATGGGAACCCATGCAGCGCAGTAATTGTTCAGAGGGCTAGTTGTGTAGGTGGCCGAGCCTGTTATCGCAGGAACGCAGCGTTAGTCATGAGAGCGGGCCTGCCAGACATGCCTTGTGCATGCGCCTTCCCGCGCACTGCCGGCTTTATCTCCTGGCGGGGCGCGGGGCCTGCCAGCTTGGCATGGGAACGCGGCAGGATGGGACTTGATGCGAGGAGTCTGGAAGGGAACGCTGCTCCGCCAGCACCCAGCGCGCTCCGGCTGCATTTCCATGTCTAATTCACGTTTGAATTAATGCAGGGTATATGAAGGCACTTACAGCTAACAAGTGGTTGTGGTTTTGTTTTGTAAATCGTTATCTCGCTCTCAGATCAATGAAACTACTCTGTGGCCGACAAACAAAGTTAACGTACTACGGCTTTCAGATGTGCGCAGCTCTTAGGCTGGGTGCCCAACTCTAAGTAAACTTTCAGTGGCTCTTGGAAACACGGATCCCCTCAAGCAGGTTGAAAGTGGGTGCAGTAAAACAGAGGGTCCAAAGTGACAAATCCCTAGGGTTTAAGTCTTAAATTCTCATCTTTCCTTGCATGTGGGAGAAGTAACTATTGATGGGGGGGGTCATAGAATTACACAGTTTTGAGCCCTGGTTTTACCCAAACGTGACTGAATCCAAAACCATTTTTGCCTGTTGGGAATAGCAAGAAATGTTGTGCGAGTTGCATGGCTTCTAAGGTCATTTCCCCTCCTTTTGATTGTTCCAGTAGCATTAAAACAAGTAAATGTAGTATAGACTTTTCAATACAAGAAAGTGTAGGAAGCCTGCTCTGCTTTGAGCAGGTTCCTTAGCGCAGCTGTGAAGGAGGGGTCTGTAGGACCCCGTTGCAGGGAGTTGTGAGGCTGTACTGAAGGAGGCAGCTTTGGTGGGTGACACACATGTGAAGCTGGGTTTCAACCAGCACCCTGATTTCTGAAGGCATTCCCATCTGCTGCCTCACTGTTAATTTACCTGCAGCACAAGTTGCCAAGGTTATTTACCTATCATTTTCTTGCTACATATTGATTTTATTCTGTTGCCTGAAGGTATAGAAATAATTAGCAAAGGAGTCTTCCCATCGCATTTACTACGCAGTTAATTAGAAGTTTTATCCTATAGAATAGTCATGTGAGAAAAACAGCAGTGTAGTAACTCAGGTGTTCTCCTCCCAGCTGATGTGAAATGGCAGGTCTCCATTGACTCCTGCCAGCTCTTGTTTTACAATAGCAGCAGGAACATGCTGTGTTCCAAAAGATGTAGGAAACACCAATGGCTTTTGTTTCATGAACACTTGGAGATCCAGCATGTGCTTCAGGGGAGCTCTCACTATTTAAGCAGCCTGTTGGGTAATTAAGGTGACTTGTTGCAAATCAGTGCACTGTTCCTCCACAATTTTTTTTCTGTCACTTTGGAAGGGGGCTGGCAGGTCTGAGGTGTTTCCATACTCTTCACATTCACTTAGTGTGCGGATGGTCCAGGACAGTCAGGATAACAGTTTTCCTCTGGGCTTGGGAGCTCCAGGGCTCACCATAGTCTTACCAAATGCTGAGCCCTGCATTTCACCTCTGCTGAGGTTTTTCCTGTGGAAGGATGGCTTTCCATGCATTGACCAGCTTTGCTATGGCAGAAATGCCTTTCTTGCCTTACAAAGTCAGATAGATCAAACATCTTTCCTTTTCTCCTCTCTTTCACACTGTGGATCCATGCAGAGTTTCCCACAGGAAGGTGACTGACATTGGGTGCTGTGTCTGCCTTGGGAGGTGGCCAGTTGATCACCTCACTTGAGGGTGACAGTCACTGATCAGCTGTCCCATGTGTGACTGCTGCCCATGAACTGTGCTTGCAGGTGCTGCTGGGAGTGGGAGAAAGGAGATGTGACCATGTGTATGTGTACACAGCAGAGATGAAAAACAAACTTGCACATGCCAGTAGGTACTTTGGGAATTAATAATGAATCTCTGTCTTGTAACTGAGTGGCTTAAATCCAGCCTAGAGAGAATAGGGTTTATTCCTGAAAAGGAGGTTTTTCAGCATGATTTTCTGGCTGCAGGCCAACATCTCATATCTGTTTCTTAAATCTGGATAGGTACATGTGAATCCTGGAGAGGAACTGTGACTGGTGGTTAGATGAAGGTATACCTAAATCTCAGCTCCTAAAAAGTGTCTCCTGTAAAGCTGGGAGGAAGCATACGCTGGCTTGGCTACTTTTCCATCTGTAGAATCTCATGTGTCTGGATGAGGTGTTGAGCCAGGTAGTTGATAGTCCTCTGAAACTGCTCCCATTAAACTGTTTGTTCCAGACTGTGACATGAAAAGAGTGTTTGTGCTTTGGCAGGGGGGGCAAGGCTGGCCCCCTTTGAGTCAAGTATTGCTGTTTCCTGCTGAGAAAACAGGATCTCAGCACTTGGACAATCACCTGAACATATGGGCTGGTGGCATGTCCTTGGAGAGGACAGCCAGCAAAGAAAGGTGGGTGGAGGTACAGAACAGGACATCTCCCAGCAGCAGCCAGGGAGGGGTCTGAGCAGAGACCAGGGTTTCAGCATCTCCAGGTTCTGCTTTCAGCTAATTTTCAGATCATTTTCCCACTGTTTTTGCCAGCCTCAATTTAACTTGATGCTTTTCTGGAGAGTGGGAGCTTCTCTGCAGAATCACAGCCACCTGAGGTGTCCCCTGTGCCAGGGTTGCAGGCAGGCAGACCACCCAGGGGGGCACAACCCTGTGGTGGGCTCTGGGAATCTAAGTCACCTTCTGAATACTCTGCTGACACCCTAGGGCTGCTATCAGCACCTAAGTTAGATGCCCAAAATTAGCCCAAGATTAAGGTGTGATGATCCTCCCCAACCCTTCACAAACACACCTGCTTTTTAACCACACTCACATTTCTATTTGGCTGATGTCTGGTTTTTCCAGATGAAGGAATGTTGACTGTTTTTACCTACAGTCAGTGTTGAGAAGTGGCCCATTCTTGGGTAACTGATACTGGGTGCTGTCTCTGCCTCAGGAGGTGGCCAGTTGACCACTTGGACTGACATCTCTGAAATGGCCTCCCTGACAGAGTCTGATGGTGTCTGACCCATGATTCATCAAAGGGCAGAGACTGTGGAATTTTGTGTGCCACACTTGATGGCACAAGTCACTGATCAGCTTGTGGGTATCATGAGCATGTGGAGCATCTGCAAATCACTGGATGAGCCTGGAACAAGGGATCATCTATTCAGTGTGCCTCAGGATTGTGGTCTTAGATGCATGTTCAGTTTGGACAATATTAGATAGTACTTAAAAAAACGATTTCTGTTGCATCAATGGAAAAAAAGATACTGTGCTTGCCAAAAGCCTCATCCTCTTAGATGATTATCAATGTCTTGTCTAGCTTAGATAATATATTTAGTTCATAGCTCAAAGCTAATATTGTGTTAAAAGCGACCTTTCCATCTCAATCTTACACAAAAGAACCTGTAATTTCAAAATTAATGACCTCAACTTTAAGCTGCAATTTTATAAGAAACAGCTGGATTATAAATGGACTGCTTCTTCAGAGAAGACTTCTTTTTTTATTTCTTTGAAATATCGTGATAAGCAATATTGCTTACTCAGTTATAATTTAAGGCAAGTTCACTTTGAACCAGCTGTGCTAAAGGAAGATATTACCATTGCCTGCCCACTGGCTTCTGTGCCAGAGGGAGGAAGCTGCAAGAGCCCTCTCCAGGGTGTCGTGGTGGGATCCCTGGGAGCATTTCCCAGGCACAATCCTCTGCCTAGAGCAAGCAGCTGGCTCTGGTGGTTTAAGGGCTTGCCCTCAGCATGAGGTGCAGGGCGAGCTACTGGGCAGGAAGAAAACACAAAGCCCTGACTTGATCTGCCAGCAAAACCACTTGTTATCTGTAACCCACTGGAGATGAAAGCAGCCCTGTTTACCTATTTAAACTCTTGGAATGAACCCATTGTGGCTGCAGTGTGTTAAGGAGGAAAGCAAGTTATGGGTATGCTGTGGTGCTTGCTGACACAGCAAGATCTGGAAGTCTTGTCCTTCTGTAACTCCAGACTTGGAGTGGATTTTGATGTGTAGTGTGTAGCATTGGAATGTACCCCAAGAATTTTTGGGATGGAAACATGAGAAGCTGCTTCTGTCTGCAGCCATGGGAAGGTACCTGATGTTATTTCTAAATGGTGGATGAGGAAAGGGGAAGCAAATCTTCAAGTGCCTATTGTTGTTTAAGATGACCCTGAGCTTTCAGATATTTAAACTTGCAGAATGGCTTTGCATCTGATGGGAAGCAACATTGGTATCTATGCTTGGATTCCCATGGGCTCTGTGAAAAGTCTATGGGGAATGCCAACCAAAACCATTTCAATTCTTGCCAGTGATCCTTACTTATTATCCTTGTTTCAGTGTCAAACAAGACATTTCACAACTCAGAGTTATGAAATCACAAACATCTTGTTTGTGATGAAAGCAGAAATTCTGTTTCTGGAGAGCAGAATCCGTAGTTTCTCATTATGGAATATATAATTTCTGGCGTTGATCTTTGAACTTCTCTGACCCTAAAGTGCTTGGGAGCTACCACAGCTGCAGCTTGCACTTTTCCTCCTAACTGGTATTCTTGGTGAGGCTTTCACAGTTAAGTTTTAGCAGGAGCAAATAAGGGGAGAACATTGGAGTTTCACTCTGCAAGTAGCTAATCAGAAACCAGCGGTCTCCTTGTGCATTTGAAACTAACCTTCAGGTGGGAGATTCCCGGAGTCCTTTCCAGAGAGCAGAAGATGTCATGGTTAGAGTCTGTTGTCTTCTACTCAGAAATCACATATCAAGGAATTTCCCTTCCAGAAGGTGCCCGGAATGCAAACTTCTGAAGCACATTTTGATGAAAGGTCATAATTTTATCACTACAGGAAAATATATCCCTTGCTAACTGAATTCAAATCAACACTTTTCATGCCTGGCTGCTTCTGAGGGAGAAAATAAGCTGATCATAGCAAACTGGTATCATTTGAACTAGCTCGGCACTGGCCTAATGAATTTCTGACTCAAGGATGAACTTTCCTCCTAAAACACACAAACCTGAAAACACACCTGTGGATGTGGCAGGCGGAGAGGCTGAAATGCAGCATGCTGCTCTGGATGCAGATCTGCCTGGAAGCAGTGCTCAGGGCTTGATTCCCCTTGACAGCTCTTTCAGTGGCTCCAGTGTGCCTGTGAATCATGAGGCTGTGCTGAAGTACCAGCAGCATGACAGAGAGGGGGGAGTGGGTTCTGGCAGGAGCAGAGGATGGAAAGAAAAAAAAGCTGTTTCTGACAGGGATGGTGTTTGTGGGATTGTTGAAGGACACCTCATCTCTCTCTGGACATGCATAATGTGGTCTGCAGGAGTTGCTGGTCAAAGTAAGGCCAGAGGACTTCACCCTGACTTGAGGAATTGTTTCCATAAATGTTCTGCTAACTTCCCAGAGGTGGTGAAAAATGATCTCGTCTAAACCAGATTTACGTAGAAAAAGGATCAGGTCTTGCAAAATATTTAATCATTGCAGCAGATACATCTGGGTAGTTTGGCAGACAATAGCAGCTTTCACACTCCTGTCAAGAGCTTTGGTAGTTGTATAACTGGAGAGGGAAGAGAAACTTGGAGCAGCAGCTGTAGCAGCTCCTCATGGGGTGAGGACAGTGGCACCAGGAAGGTGTGCAGGGGAGAGGAGCCAGATCTCTGCAACATGAAGTGAAAGATCAACCCAAGCCCAGGAGCTGCATTGCAGGCAGCTTCTATTGGCTTTTCTTTCCTCTGATTTGCTTTTGTAGCAGTCAAGTGAGGCCCACACAGGCCTGGAGTTGCTCTCCAGGAGCCCTAGAAACCTGCATGGTGTGGGAACAGGGATTACTTTCTCCCTTCACCCTTTGGCTCTTTGCCTGGCACACAAGCTGCTGGTGGACCAGGGGTCACTTTGTGTCCTGCTCCAGCCCACCAGCTCACCCTGAGGCTTTTCTCTTCCTCCTTCCTTGCATGGGAAGGGTTATTTTTAACTCCTTCTTAGAAAAAGAGCTGGCAAGGTGCATTGTGGACAGCAGGCAGGAGCTTCAACCCTTGAGGTGACAAATCCTTCCTCACAGCTTGTGTTGCTGTGCCAGTGCTGGAGGTGCTGCCTGCTGACTCACAAGAGCCACTTTGTTGGTCCTGCCATGGAGAGGAGTGAGGCACTGAGCTGAGGACAGCAAGAGACAGGATTTGGCAATGGAATGAGCCTTCTTTTGTGGGTGTGTGGAGCAATCCCCACAGATCTGTTGAGTCAGTCCCATCTGCAGTGCTTGGCTGCTGGCGAACCTCTGCTTGAGGTCAGGAGACTGGCATGACACACAGGCAGGTGCAGGGAGAAGGAGAAGAATTAGGCTGAGTGTGAGGTGCCAATATGGGCACTGCCAGGCATTGAAGGGCTTAGCTGAGCTCCTGCATGAGGACAGAGCTCAGAGCTCCATACACCAGCTTCCTTGCTATGAATGCTGTGCATTAAACCCCAAAGCAGACTGGTTCAAGGGTATTTTTTCAATGGTGCACTTACCCTGCCTTTCGACTCACTCTTTCTCTTGTGTTTCTGATGAGCTGGAGGAGTGCTCTGTGTGCAGGCAGGTTCCACCTCTCATACTGGGATGTTCATGTTAATGGAAGATGCTTCTATTTCCTCAGCTCCAGCCAGCTTCTTCAAATCCAGTACCCACTGGAGGCTGTTTAACTTGCACAAAAGGGGAAGAAAACCACAAATCTGTCTTAAAATCTGTCTTAAAATCTGTCTTAAAACCTTTAGAAGGTTTTAACCTTCTAAAATAGGCATTATCCATCACTTTTAAAATTAATAAATTCCTCCAAAAGAAGTGACAAGAGCAAAGGGGAAATCATTAACTGCCAAGATGCTTGGCTTGGTTGAATCACCCAGCCTGCCTTTCTGAAGTTAGCTTCCAACACTGCTGAAATCACTTACAATAAATGTGTCTTAGAAAAATGAGAGTGATTTTCTTGGTTTCTCTCTCTAAAACAGAAAGTGCTGTTTGACAAAGCACATCACTGCACGCTACTGCATGACGTAGGAGGCCCTGGCGAGCCATCTTGCTGCAAACTAATTTGAGGGAGAATTACTCAGAAAAAGCTCCCCTGAAATAGGTGAGATACATGCACACTTTGGCTGCTTTCTAAAAGCAAGAGGTGTCTGCACTGTGATTTAGGAATAGCTGGTTCATGAGTCAGGGTTTCCCCAGAGACGAGTTACTCTGATTGTCAGGGCTGCTGCTGCAAGGCTCTTTGCTTTGCCCAGTCCTTGCTCTGGCTGGACCATGACTTTAACCTTGCACAGAGGTTGTGCTCACAGTTTTAAAAGCAGTAATTCCTCTGTTATCTGATGGATGGAAAGAAGCTGATAGTGCTTCAGTGCTGACTAGGGAGAAACACATTGAAGAGGAATCCTTTGATAGAAAAATCTGTCAGCTTTTGGGCTGGCTGCAGTCAGTACAGGTGCCACCCCAGCCTGGAAGAGAGAAGAGCTGTCCAGGGAACAAGCCTGTAGGACCATTGGCCTCATCCCATTTCCTATTCTGATCTTCAAAAAGTGAAGCTGGCCAGAGTTTGGTTTTAGTTTTTAGGATGGGATCTGCTCTGGGGTATGAGTCCTTTAATCTGTTTTTCACAAGTTGGTCCCTAACTTGCTGCACGGTGGAGAAGACCACACAGGGAGCAAGAGGCTGCTGAATATTTGCTTCAGGATGCTGGTGCCCCCTGAGCAGTGCTAGATCTCTACATGCAAGGCTGACTTTTGGAATGTTATCATCAATGTTAGATTTTTGTACTTATCCTTTCTGATGGCTGTCGGTGTGAGCGCTTGGTGCACACTGGCTATCTGTCTGAGGTGGAGCAGATTGGAGTAAATCAGATTATCTCTGGCTTCTGGTGATGTGTGTCACAACCTCAGCTACCCATGGGGTGTTTGTATTGTGCCTCCTGGTGCCAAAATTGGATTTTTCAGTGTTAGCCCTAAGATCCCACGGATCAGAGCATTCATGAGAAGCAAGAGTGTGAAACAGAAACTTTCCAGCAGCTGCTGCTCAGTGTGAACTGCTGGGGATGAGTTCACCTCTGATTCATTCACTGCCTGCCATCCACAAGGCTGGTTCCTTCCCAGTCAGGGGCGGGCTCTGCTCCTTCCCTCTTCCCATCAGTGGAGCAGAGACAGGTCAGTGGGTCCATACAAGCTGCTTTTGGATGTGTAGAGTTGAAATGACACTCAGGAATACATTAAATTGGAGTGAAAAGAAAGGCTGAATCAGAAACTGAAGAAAAATATAGGAAAAATGTAAGAGCAATGCATTTCCAACAAGCCTGTTAAACTGAATACACTTTAAAACAGTGAAGGGCTTTGGAAAGGTGCCATGAGGTCCAGTAATGTGAAAGTGAGCTGAGGGAAGGGTGTGGATTATGTAAGGAAAAATAAATTTAAAAAAAAATATTTTTATGCTTTTACTGGAGAAATTAATTCCCGGGCACTGGGCCCTGTCATTTTTTTTTTATTTTGTTGAAATGTTTCTAAGGATATAATATACTTTAATTTTGAAGTAACCTGTGGTTTTAAGTCATAAAAGTATTTTACAGCCCAATTGATGAATAGTTTATAGTGAAGTATTCTGAATTTCAGGTACCACTGAAATTATTTCAATGAATCTGCAAAGGTAGAAATAAGCCAAAACTTTGCCTTTATGCAAAGGAAAACAAAGAAAAAAATAATAAACAGAGGACTTTCCCAGGCTTATTCCATTTCTTCTTGATGTCATTTCATCTGACATTTATTTGAAAATCAAAACATGAGAGCATGTGTACTTCCTGTGCCTCACATTACTGCTATTTTAGAAGGAGAGGAAATGAATGTTTTCCTATTCAGTTATTAATTTTGTTCTGATTCAAACGTTAGCTGCCCTACGCTGGATACAGATCTGTTCAGTCATTTCTGATTTGTTCCTCTTCCACATATTCAGTTTCCCAACCTGTGTTTTACTTTGCAGTCTGTAGCAGGCAGGCTGCTGCTGTGTGCCCAGAAACCACAAGAGTGTGTAAGAGTAACAGACCACACACCACACACATGCTGATATTTTTATGAAATCAGGTCAGTCATTTTCGATCCCTCTTGCCAGCAGAGGAAGATGACGTCTTGTGTTGTGATAATTCTGAAAATCCCCTGTCGCTTTCAGCGTGAATCAGAAGAGAATTGTTCCTGTTTATGGGGCAAAAGCAAATTTCAAATGTCGGTGTGCTGCAGTGAGACGAAATTTGGTGGGCAATCTCACTGCCCCCAAACACAGAAGCCAAAAGTCTCCATCTGATAACACAGGCTTATTCTTATAGTCCTGCTCCTATGAGACTGGGAAGGGCACAAGGCAAACATGAGCGAGCTGATGGTGGCTGGCAGTGCACAGCTAATATTGATTGGGGATCTCTACCCATGAGCTGTAGCCCTTGGAGATGTGTCTGTTCTCAACTGTGAAACTGAAACTTCAATATTTATATGCTAAATCCACAAATTACTTCCCTAGTTCTATTGTTTAGCTTGAGCTAAGAGCTTCACATTTGGGAATAAATGTGCAAGACCTGTCTTAGAGGTGTAGGTTTGAAACAAGGACCTATCCTATTGCTCATTTTCAGCTGAAAGTTAAATTGCAGGTCAATTTTCAGATATTTTGTTAGCCAGCACAAGTTTCTGGCTAACAGGTTACTATGTCTACCAAAGAGCATGAAGGTATGTTTATCCTGTGGGAACTGTTCCTCCTTTCCACAGAAACCCATGTGCTCCTGCTGACTCACATAAGCTAAGGAGCTATCCCATAATTTTGGCAAAAGGGCTGCAAGACTGGGTTTGGATCAGAGGGACTTGCTACGCCATTAGTTATGCTTCAGCAAGGGCTTTTCCTCTTCTGGTCTATTTTGCTCTGGGCCAGATGGGTTGAAAGGATTTATAATGTCTGATAGCATTGGCACCAGTCTCCTGTCTTGTATGTTTAAGTTTGGGGAATGGGGAAGGACTATTTGATTTCTGAAAGAAATTCCTGTGTTTTCAGAGCTTGACTTCAGTCCTCTCATGATGGCAACATGAGATGTTTTTTGTTTTGGAAGTGTTTCAGACAAAAGGTGACTCTGCCTGTGGCTTTGCTCTGGTCGGGGGTCCTTCCCATGTCCTTGTGGTGTCATGCTGCCCCTGGCATGACCAGTGGGAACCAGGTGGACATACAGACTGTCTCCCAGGGTGTTGAGCTCTGCCCCTTTCTGTGCATGCACAAAACACTCCAAACTTCTGCAAAGATTAGGGCAGGTTGTCTAAGGTCACAGGGAAGTTCTGGGGGGAAAAAAAGAAGTAAATCTAGGTCTTGATATTCTACACTGGTCCGGACCCACTGTCTTTCCCTCTCTTCTGTGCTCAAGGAGGTCCCCTTCTTCCTTTGCACAGATCATTTCCTTCTGCTTGGGGCTTCTTGAACAGTGGAAACACTGCTGCAGGTTACTAAGCCAAGTCAGCTCCCTCTCCCTGTGCTGGCCAAAAGATTAAGCTGCCTCCCTACTTAGCTCTGTGTTCCTTTCATTGTGAAATGGATGCCAGATGAATTCTGGCTGTGTCCCCACTGGCATGAGCTTTGTTTTACAAAGCTCCCATTAAATGTCTGTGTATAGGAGAAGTCACAGCTGGATCTTTTCAGGAAGCCTTGGAGAGCAAGAGGGATGAAAGACCATGCTGCCTTCGTAAGTGCAAGTTGGGGGAAAACTCCTGATGAGTTGAAGAAAACATGAGCTCAGGGAGGGAATGGCAGCTTCTCCCCCAAGGGCTGAAGGATTGAGAGAACATACAGGACCCACAGAAAAAGATGTTGGTTGCCTGTGTCTGTCTCGTCTGTGATGCAAACCTAGCAGAGCTAAGTCAGCACGGGCTGGAGATAAGCCAAGCAACATGTGCTTGGGGTGCCTCACCGACAGCAACAGAGCTGTTGGAGCCTGGCACGTGGTTTCAAATCTAAATATTCTCTGCAGTGATGCGATTGATCAGGAAAGAGAAATGGGATGGCTTAAGGCTGGTGGGCAGCCATGTCTGCTCAAGAGTTTCCTGGGAAGCTGATGGTGGTTGCCAGTGCCAGGTCAGCTCTCCTGGAGCCACAGCTCGCAGCCAGCAGGATTGCGCAGTGCCCGCATGGAGCAGTGCTATGCCACGCCTGGGGCCTCTAGACATTGTTGTCCTACAGATAAATAACAGGGTTTGAGCTGCTGAAGTTGCTTGTAACGTTGTGAGTCAGGTTTTCCAAAGAGCATGATGCTGAGCTAGAGGAAAGAACAGCCCTGTGTTTAGGTGTCTGCTGGACTGCTGAGCTCCTGAGAAATTTTGGTACCCTGCCTCAGGAACTGCATTTCCTTGGGTGGTGTGGCTCATGTCTTCTGCTCAGGCTTGAGCCTAGCCTCCCTGGCCTGTGCTGCATCCCTGGTGTGACAGCCCAGTTCTGGGTGACATCACACACTCCCAGCCCGTCATCTCCCATGTGTGCCTCTCACAGGAACCAAAGTGACAGCGCCTCTGGGGAAGTTCCTGCCTGTACAACTGGGTGACATCAGGCAGAACTGGCTCCCTTGTGTACCAAGAGATTTCTGCTCAGGACTGTATGGTTATTTTTAATAAGGGAAGTACAGCTGTACACTTTTCACACTGCATCAGTGCAGAGGAAAACCACAGAGATGAAGCTGTCACAGGACAAACCCCAAATCTTCTCAAAATGATTCCAGCTGTGCTTCTCTTTTTACATAACATTGTGGTGTAACATTTTCACTCTTTTTCTGCTTTACTTGTTGATTATTTGTTTTTTGGTTGTGCTTTAGGCCATGGACAAGGTTCAGTGGCAAATTTCCCAGCAAGTATGCAAGACCAGTGGGCTGCTCACAGCATTCCCTATGCCTACAACCAGCTAGTGAGAAAGACTACTGCATGCATGCAGCTATGTGTAGGGACCAGCTTCTCTTTGAGTCTCACCTTTGTTCTGTTGTGTTTTCCCTTGCCCTGTATCATATTTTTATTTCCCATTTTTTTGCTGTGACTTTTAAATGTTTTTGATGGAAGGATAATGAAATTACTCTGTGTCTACTTTTTCCACTTTTTTTTTCTGTTTTAAATATGATTTAAAGATTTCACCACCACCACCACCACCACCACCTCTTCTTTCACTCAATGCTGCTAAGACAATTTACAGTGAAGCTGGGATCTGGATGGTGGCTTTTAAGGAAATGGCTCCTAGAAAATCTGTGAAACCAGCAGGAATGTTGCAAAACATCTGCTAAAGTGCCAAAACCCAAACATCTGCTCACTACCCGGTAGTAACAAGTTTAATGATCATTCAGTTTCTGAAGCTGAAATTGAGTTATGATTGAGACCATCCTCCTGGCCCCCCTTCCACTCCCTGATGTAGTAGTAACACCAACATAGCCCATACACATCCTCAGCGAGAGAAACATCTGCTGTGGTTCCTCTACCACCCTGAAAGTTGCCCACAGACATAGAGGGATGAGCTTGACTTTTTGGGCAACTTGTTATTTTCTCTGAGGAAAGGGCTGAAGTTCAGGGGAAAGCTACTTAAATAGGCTGGGGATGGTGTGGCTGGACAGTGCCCAGGCAGAAAGGGACTTGGGGGTGCTGGTGACAGCAGCTGGACATGAGCCAGCAGTGTGCCCTGGTGGCCAAGAAGGCCAATGGCCCCTGGCCTGGATCAGGAATGGTGTGGCCAGCAGGAGCAGGGAGGTCATTCTCCCCCTGTGCTCAGCACTGGTGAGGGCACACCTGGAGTGCGGTGTCCAGTTCTGGCCCCTCAGTTTGGGAAGGACATTGAGACACTTGAGCACATCCAGAGGAGGCAACGAGGCTGGTGAGGGGCTGGGAACACAAACCCTGTGAGGAACAGCTGAGGGAGCTGGGGTTGTTTAGCCTGGAGAAAAGGAGACTCAGAGGTGACCTTATCACTCTACAACTCCCTGAGAGGTGGCTGTGGTCAGGTGGGGTCAGTCTCTTTCTCCAGGCAACAACTGACAGAAGGAAAGGACACAGTCTCAATCTGCAGCAAGGGAAATATGGGCTGGATATTAGGAAAAACTTTTTTACAGAAAGTGTGATAAAGTAATGGAATGGCCTGCCTGGGGAGATGGTGGAGTCACCATCCCTGGAGGTGTTTAAAAAAAGATTGGTGTGGCACTTGGTGCCATGGTTTAGTTGAGGTGTTAGGGCTGGGTGGAACTCCATGATCTTGAAAGTCTCTTCCAACCCAGTGATTCTGTGATTCTGTGAAATAAACCCTGTTTGTCTGGCTGCTACAGCAGCTGCTCCTTTGAATCAGCTACTTCTTTGGAGGGGGAGGAATGACCATAAAATGGTCAGTAACCCTACAGGGCAATGAGCTGTTTGGGATGCCAGACATGAAGGATAGAGAGCCTCCTGCGTGCTCTGGCCTGGGGACAGGCTGGACACTTCCAATCATGCTTGTGGAAATTGTGAGAATTTGGATTGTTATCATTTGGGGTCTCTTCTGAAGTTGCTGCACAAAGGTCCAAACTGTTTGAACAACAGGAATTCAGACTACCCCCTGTAAACTTTCCCGACAAGACAGAAAACTAAACTCTTTAGTTTTGTTTAGATGAAGTAAATTGTTGTGGTTTGGGTTTTGGTTTGCATGTTAATGTTGTGTATTTTACTAGAGTTAATTTCTATGAGATTAACAGAAAATGTATTGAAACATCATCATTTGGAAAGAAGATTCCTCAGTAGTTTGGTTGGCTGTGACTGAGGTATGGAAACTTTTGCCTTTTGACCATTTTGACCATGACCCAGGATATTGTTGGAATTGAGGCTGAGTTGTCAGACAGTAAAGTGACCCCACTACGATTTTCCAAACAAACCTAGTCAAACCTTTGCAGTGTGGGAATGCAGTGCTTATCTTCAGATCTACTAGATGAAGAACAAAAACTGTTTCACCCAGCCTGCAATCCTGCTTAAGAACTTAAACCCAACTGATTTCAATGGAAATGGTCTGACTAGGCATCCTTTGGATGCCATGTCTTAGAGAAGAGGAGGTAGACAGATCTTGACAAAGGTACAAAGAACATCCTGTCTGAAAGATGGCATCCAAGGTACAACTGCAGTATGAGATAGCACCTGGGATGGACTCTCAAACAAAAGATATGGCTGGGGAGAGTGTGTGCTGTGAGGACACGCCAAACTGATGGGAGTTCTTCTGTATCACAAAAAGAAGGTGCTGAAAGGGTAAGGAGAGTAAATGGCTTCGCAGGTTAAATAAGTTTAGTGGCCTGCATGAAAGTAAACCTGTGAGAGGGTGAAAAGGCAAAGCAAAATGACACCAAAGTAATGATTTATCCTGTTCTGCAAGCCACAGTTGCTAGATGTGCAGTGCTGGAAATGCTGCTGGCTGGTCTGTAGTCATGCTGCATGACAATGTCAGTGGGGAGTGTCATATCTCCTGAGTGCATGCTCCTGGGAGGATGATATAAAATGTGAGTAGCACTCCAAGTTCATGAGAATTCAAGCAAATGTTGAAGCTGTGCAAAACCATTTTATTTTCTTTGGCAAGATGAACTCCTGAGAAGATATGAAAGTAAGGATCCTTTTGATGGAAGGGAAGAAAACTCAGTGTTTCAGCCAAATTTGTATTTTCTTCTGTTAAAAGAAGAATATTTCTTCGTTTTTTTTTGTTTTTTTTTTTTTTTCTCAGAAAAAGCAGGAAGAGTGGACTGAAAGTTCACTTTGCAGGTTATATGTTCAATTTTTGTATAGTTAGAAGAAAAGTGCTCTCAAAGAAGAATACTTTCCAAGTGTTGCAGATTTTGTCTACCTGCTTACTGTTCATAGCATTGTATACCCTTGTTATGTCAGTCATGGTGAGAGATTTCTGTTTTTAAGACATTCAGCTGCTCAGCCAGGAGACTAAATCTCAAGCAGTGGGTGCCTCCTCTACATCCTGTCAATGTAAAATATGTTAATATGAAGAGTGTAATTGAATGAGATGTATAGACTCCTAGTGGAAAGAAAAGTTAATTTCTCAATTAAATTTATTCTGCATCTCTTCAGGTGAGCAACTAAATTGACTTGTCACTCAGAAATGTTTATTTTTATGTCAGTGAAAGAATGCAATAAGAATAAATTTACAGCATATGAAATTGAAATAACTAATTTAAAAAATAGATCAAAGCCAGAATTTAAAATATTTGATGTTGGGACAGGTTTATAGGTGTTAACCAGAGAGCATAAGCCTGGTAGATTATTTTTTTTTTTTGTTTTCCTACCTCATGTGTGGCTGAAGTACTGTGGGAAGAGGATTACTTATAAGGGGAGAGGGATTTTCAGTGTATGTGCAGAAGGGCATATGGCACCATTATAGCTGGACTTATCTCCAAACCTCTGTATTCCCATTCAGAGCCTGACGCTCAGAAACTCAGATCTCTCCACTATCTTGTAGTGCCTTGACATGACTCATGTTCTCTTAGGTCCTAATATGCAGATTCAGCAAGTGAAAATCTGGTTTTGGAGATTTTTTTAGATTCCCCCCAAGCCCCCTCCCTCCCTCTTCCCCGCTCCATGGTTTTTGTTCTCATAGCTTCTTAATCATTCTCCTCTGCCTTGGCTTCCTGAAAGGAGCTCATCTGCTCTCTTGCACTACTTTCTGTCTGCACTGAAACCACAAAACTCAGATTAGGCTCTTCAAAAGCTTTGCTAGGCTTCAGGAACTCCTGAAGCAAATCTGGGCCCGTTTTCATGCAAATCCAAATACCTTTTATGGTTTCGTTTCAACTTGACATTTTGATTTTGAGATTTTTTGAGCTTCTCAGACCCTACGGCTTTATGTGAAACCCAAAGGGCGTGAACTTACATGAACTAAAATGGAAAAAATATTCAGATGAACCCACTGAAAACTGAAACTATGTTCCCACAACTGTGCTTAATAAACTGCTCTGTTTTTCTCTCAATTACAGAAGTGGCAACTGCTGTTCCACAGCTAGGAGCTGCAGCAGGGCTGAGTTTCCAGTTTATGTGTTTTAGATATATTAAATAGGGATCCTGGTAAATCACAGGTGGTTTGTCCTCTTCCAACTGACACTCAGTAAATAGGGAACCTTCTCTACCTCAGTGTGACCTGAGCAATGAGAAAATCAATGTTTTCCCCTGCCAGGGTGTGCTGCCACAGGAGTGATTCAGGCTTCTTGTCACAGTGGGTCACTCACTCTGTCACTTCCAGGAAAATTGCAGGCTGTCCTCTACCTCAGTCAGCCCAGCTCTGATCATGGTGGGAAAGTCCTGGTACTGCTCTGGCTGAGCACCTCCAGCACCTCTCCTGTTTTTTTTATCCCAGCACATAGTGGCAATGTCCAGATCCCACTGACCATCTGCTGAGCCCCCCACACGAGCAGGTCACACCAGCTGTGGGACACGGGCTGCTGATGGCAAACAGATGCACCAGGGCACTCGTGGGTTGGTGCCATCCCTCTCCTCTGCTCATGCTGCCCACCCTCCCAAGGGACAAATTGGGGATTGCCCCATGGCAGGGGAATGGGAGCAGGAGGAGAGAGAAGGAGAAAGAGGTGTTCCTTGACTCAGGTATAGACAGGGCTGCTGATGGGAGAGGGAGCAGTGTGTGCTTCAGTCAAGCTTTAGTAAGTAATCAGGGACCTGGCTCTCATGGTGGTAGCCAGTTTGGCCCGAACTGACCCAAGCCTGGCTGCTCTATGCAAAGAGCAGAACCTCCAGCATCACCCCCTGTGACTTCCTTTTCCAGCACACAGAGTTTCCAGAGCTGTTCAGGTCTTTCTGAGAGGACAAGCTCATGTTGCTTCCCAGCCTGAGTGGCTGAATGTCAGGGTGCAACATTGGTGGTTTGGTTCTTTTCCCCAGGACGGAGACTGATGAGAGAGAGACTTGTTTTCTCATGTTTGGGCTTGGGATGTTTATTCTTTCTTATCTATATCACATATTTACTGAGTACAAGGAGTTGTATACACTAGGGTAGCAAGGTGCAAAATGGAGGATGAAGAATCTCTCCAAGGCCTTTTATGTGTCCATTTACCCAGTAATTAAATGCCAAGTAACTTATTTTCCTTAGCCACCCAATGACCTGACACCTGTGTGCTGCAATGTGGATTCTTATATCCAATCCTCTAATATTACTCAAAAACCCTAGAATAAGAAGATGAAGAAGGAAGAAAAAGAACAAGAAGGAGAAAGAGACAATGCCCCATATCCTCTGTCTTGTATCTCACATATTAATATAACTAAAACACCAAACTCTAACTTTTTTACCCAGTGATTTAATACAACTCTACTTACACACTCACATTGCTAGTTTCTTTACTTAGCTTTAGAAGTTTCCTCCATGGTTTTAGGTTAAACTCAGTGTTCTCTTGGGTGTCAGAGCCTGTCAGCACAGATAATGGGATAATTTCTGTGCCTCTGACTCCAACAGCTGAGCATGGTGCTAGGGAGCTGTGTGAAATGCAGGTTGCAGAGAAAATGGAGCTTGCACAAGGCTCTGGTGATCGATAGTGTCAAGCTGTCTTGTTGGACATCAAAAACAGGATCAGGATCTGTGATCCAAATCACACGTCCTATGTTATTAGTACTGTGACTCAAAATTGCAAGGTCGTAGTATCACAGAAGATTTTAGAAATTACAAAGGTTGTCATGGAATTCTTTCCCTTTTTCTCTGCAACTCTGAACCAGAGCAGCTTTTCTCTACCCTCCTAATTCAGCTTGTCAGCCTGGTACCTCCATCAAGGTCTGGGCATTGGCTCTCCAAGAAAGCTCCCACAGATGAGAGGAGCTGGAAGCTCTTGGCACCCTGAGGTTCTCTGTCATTTTGTCAAACCTGCTATGGGACAGGAAATTCTGCCCTGTGTGCTGCAGTGCACAACACTCCTTCCCCACCCAGGCCAAAACACAGTGGGCTTTCAAAAGGATTTTTAGCACTTGAAAAAAAAATCATGATACTATGATGAGCCTCTCCTCACTGCCTCAGCAGTCCAGATTGCTTTCCCTGCCAGAAAGGACAGAGACAAGTGGTCTCTGCAGGACAGGTGGGAGCAGAGCCAGAGCTGTGGGAAGTGGAAGCCAAGCCTGGGGAGCTGTCCTCACTTCTGGGCTTGGTCCTGCAAAGAAACCCTGTTCTGGTTTTTTCCCTCAGGCTTCAAGTACAAGAAGATGATATGGTAGGTCCCATTAAATGAAACAACTGGTAGTAGAGGGCTTTTACTTTCTTTTCTTTCTTTTTTTTTTTTTTTTAATTAAAAAAAGCCTGAAACCCTTATAGGCAAAGCTATTCTCAAGCTCTGACAGGGGAACCCCATAGCCTGTACCACTTCCATATACAGGCAAATGGTGGTGTATGACCTTTTGACACCATGTTCCCAGTGAGACTTTACCGACTAAAGAACATGGAAAAAACCACTGTGGAGCTGAGGCTGTGAATGAGACCTCGCTTGGCCCTCGGTTTTCACTTTTTCAAAGAAAATGTGTGTGTGGGAGTGAAGGTCTGCCATTTCAAAGGCAGGCTCTGATTTTGTATGTCTCTGTCTATGGGAGAAGTGAGCCAATCCACACCTAGGAAAATGAAGCCTTTTGAAATGAAGCTTTCAAAACCATCAGTTAAGACTTTTTATGTTAATTAAAAGATTAATATAATTGATTTAAAGAGCATGCAGATCACAGCAGCCTATTAGGGATGTGCTATCTGCAGTTTACATATGGTTACTCACTGCAAATACCATATGTACTGTGAGGCGAAGAAGGTGGTGAGGTTAGTCATGGGTGGAGTGGAGCAAGTTGTCCTCGTAAGTTATCTTGTGGTAAAAAACACAGTCACCTTATCTCTTCTAGGAATTTACTATGGGCTTGCTAATGCTCGGTAACCAGCTTGTTTTTGTGCTTTCTTTCAATCCTTTCCCACCAACTTGTCCTGCACTAGAGGCTTCGTTTCTGAGGGTTACCTGGCTTCCACAACCATACCTTCTCTGCATTAGATCATTGCTGGGACTTACTACTTCAGAGGCCCTACAGCTGTAATATACACAAGGAATAAGTGACTTTCCCAGGGTGACAGAGGAAAGTGAACCCAGGAATTTCCAGTTAAGTTACTTACTTAGAAGTGGTTTGTTTTGGGGTTTTTTCAATCTCTCCACATCACTCTCTGAGCCTTTTTCCCCAGGCCAAGCAGTTAGTTAATATATTACCCCTTTCTCTGGGGCTTTAACACCAAAGTTTACATAGTTCCCTAGCAAACTGGATCACTTTTTTTTTTTTTTTTTTTGTAATGGACAGGTTTTAAAAAGAGCATTTAATCTTTTATGGTGTGGGGACAAAAATACTGATCAGTGTCTCTCCAGCAATTCTTAAATTTACTTTGAACAAACCTGAGCAATGATTGTGGCTTGACTTTCTTTCTAAGAGGTTTACAAACTCCTCATGGATGGAGAGAAAAATAAGGTCTGCATTTGTTTTGCTCTCTGGCAGATATAAGAGAGAGAGAGATACCTTTCTTTAGAATATTTACCAGACTTTCACTCCTATTGATTCATTTTGCATCAAGAATTATATGTCTGTGAGAGAGCACATGGAGAATTTATTATATGAACATGGGCTTTTTTATTGTTCAAAGCTTCCTCTAGAAAAGAGGGCCATTAACCTTGACTGCTCCTCCTTTTATAAATATCCTGTTTATAAATATAAATAGTCTGTTCACCAAAATTGCATTGCTTCCTGGAAGCTTGGTGAGGCATTGAACCCTAAAACAGTTTAACACGATCAAAACATGGCAAGAAGCAGAAACTTGGAGGATTTTAGTCATGTCTGATTGTCACTTGTAACGCCACAGTCATTGCTTTTGGCCGGGCTGGCAACACCTTGGAAGATGCCGAGGCAATTTCTGGCAGAGGAGTGCTGCTGAGGATCAGCCTGTCTGTTGGGTTCAATTTCAATAGGTCAGCAGAACAGATAATTTGGTTTTTTTTCTTTTCCTTCAACTTGAGTTTCCTACAGGCGTTTCAGCTTGAACGTGTAATGGGGTGTACTGTTGGAAAATGTGGTGCATGGCAGTTTTGGGTGAGTCTCACACTTTCCTTCAGGTGGTGGAGCCTTATGGGTTTAAAACTTCTTAAATCAAAACCATTAGTAATGTTTCCCAACTTCCCTTACATCCAAATCACAGGGGTGCTTTTCTGTGTTGCTGATTTTTAGAGAAAAGCCTTAAAAACTCATTTAAAGTGTTGTGCATGTAAAACGCCGTCTGATCATTTTTCACTGGCATGAATGGCTGCAAAAAAGTAGAGAAGCTTGTGCTGTTGGTCCATCTGGAGTGTTTTGCTTTTTTTACGTAGCCTTTTATTAACATTTGTCTGGAGCTTTGTATCTGCTTGGTAATGGCAGATAATTTATATAATGAGGAGTCTGCTGGACATCAGAGTGACGGGTCAGGGTGGGTTCTGCTGACAAATGAAGTGGACAACTCCCAGGAGAGCAGCCAGAGGAGATGGATGCCTAGGGGTGTTTCAGGGAGTACATGTAATGAGCTGATGAATATGGCTAATGTTTCTTTTGGAGAATATAGAAATGATGATGAGTAAGTGCTGAAAAGCAAAGCCCATGCACACGTCTTTAAAAACAGAGTACACAGTTTATACTCTTGCTTCATTGTAACTTTGTTTTGAGAGGCAAAACTTCATCCTTTGAAGGTTTCAGTCATCTCAAAACAATGCTGTGTCTCTGAGTGACATTTTATCCCTAGAAGAGGCCAACTGATGTTCTACTAAGCAGCACTCAGAAAGCTTAAGAGATGATTAGATTAGAAATCAGATCTCACCCACGCATGGAGGATCGCTTTCTGTTTAACGTTTCATTGTGATTTTGTCATTTGTGGGTACAAGAAGAGGCTGTAGATGTTTATTTCTTGTGAAGATTTCGCACATCCTGCAATGGTTTATTATAGCTGGCCTATCTGTATTTTCTGAGCAAATTAGAAAGGGCTGGAAAAATCATAAACCACCAAAACATTTGCTAGGGTAGGAGATGGAAATCTATAGCCTCTGAAAATGGAAAATTAAAAATTTCAGAGAGTGGAAAGCGTTTGTCACTTGAGATGGAGGACATAATTCAATTTCACATTGAGTTGATAAGAACTGCTTACTTGAGACACCTACTGGATCTTGTCTTTCCCCTCTGCTCCTAACTACTTCTGCTTTCATTAACTGGCTGGCTGCAATGGACTGGAGCTCCATTAGCTTTATATGGAAGAAGCTGAGGGTTTTCCTGTGTTAACAGGAAACATGGTCTTTTATTTATTTCAGTGCTAATCTTAGCACAGGTATGAAAAAGCATAGAAATTATGTGGATTTACCACAGATATTAATTTATGAGAAAAGTTTGCTTCTGTGGTTTTTTTTTAAGGCTCAACATTGGATGCAATTTCTTTTGCCTGACTTGTCCAAACATCTTTGGCTCAAGTTTCCAGACATTATTTTTTTAGAGAGTCAATGTGGAGGAGAGGAATCGTGGTTCTTGCATTGGACAGACCTTTGTGCTGCAGCTTCTAGATGTGGTGTGGGATAGTTTTAGTCTGAGGTAGGCTGTGACACTCAGACATATCTGCTCCATGGCCCTTATATAACCTTAGGTGTCCTGGTGGTAGCAATGATATGTTCAGAATTAATATTCTTCAGACAAAAGTGATCTGAAAACTTGTTGGTTCACTGCAAAGTAGGGGGATAGCCCATAGATTTGACATGCTCAGGAGCATGTTCAGTTCCTTCCACTGCCTTGGTCATAATTTTGGCTCTCCCTGCTGGATGCCTTGGCTCCCAGAGGTGGAGGCAGAAGCTCAGCCATCACTGGCCTCTAACTCCCACCTCTAAACAAAAATGTGTTGCAGAACAAATATTTTCCTCCTCTTCTTTATGACCCATTTCAACTCCATAGTAACCATGTTCCTCTGCCAAATACACTCAAATCTATAAAAATTTCTGGGAAATGGCATCATCTGCTACTCTAAGCGTGTCCTAGGGGGGCTTAACCAGTAATTAGGGTTTGTTTTTCAGACAAGCTCAATGAATGCAGTGTTGTACTGTGTGTGGCAGTCTCTGAACCGCCCCCAAAATGTTTGCCAAATTTTCCTCTGTGCAGGGCTGTCTCTTGACAGGATTACCAACCTGGGTCTCATATTCTCTGGTCTGGGTCTGTGTCTGATTGGCTTGAAGAGCAGCAGGCTGAAGTGGCTGTTCAATAAGTGCTAGGCACTTGTCAGCTTTTGCTGTGCTGAGTCTCAGTAAGCACTACATGTCCACCCCCATCCCCATGCCTTTTCTTCTCCCTAAAACAACAGGGCACCACACAATGTTCATACAGCTGGGAGGTTTCGTTCTCAAAAACAGCAGTGGGAACCCGAGTACTGCCCACACAGCAGAGCTGGCCTCTGCCACACTGGGAACCTGCTGCTGGCCCATGCTGCTGCACAGGCACACGCCTGCCATGGGCCTGCAACGGCGTTGTGACGTGCTGCTCCACTTCCAGAGTGGTGAAAGCTGGCTTCCTAGAGCTCTGTGTTTAGTGGTTTGCTGTGTTGGGGCTGGCACAGAGCAGGTTCCAGCTGAGGTGGCTCCTGCACCAGGGAGATGCTGGTCAGTGGTTTAGGGAGTAAGTCCTGTGAGGAGTGGCTGAGGGAGCTGGGGGTGTTTAGCCTGGAGAAAAGAAGGCTCGGGGAAGACCTTACTGGTCTCTACAGTCACCTGAAAGGAGGCTGTGGCCAGGTGGGGGGTCAGTCTAGTGACAGGATGAGAGGACAAGCTGCCATAGCTTCAAGCTATGCCACAAGAGTTTTGCGTTGGACATCAGGAAGAATTTCTTCATGGAAAGAGTTGTCAAACACTGGAATGTGGTGCCTAGGGAGGTGGTGGAGTTATCATCTTTGGAGGTGTTAAAGAAATGACTGGGTTGCCATGTGGGTTTCAGAGAGGGGAGATGTGCTAACCTCGTGGGTTGGCTCCTGCTCTGTGCTGCAGAAAGTGCCAGCATCCTACATCATGGCTACCTGTGTGTCAGGTGGATAGAGGGGGATGCAGCTTCTGGTGACCAGCTAGATAAATATACTGGCCTTGGGCAAACCCAAACCTTGCTCTGCCACTTCACAAAGTGCCCCAAAGCTGTTAAGTGGTCAAGCCTTTGAAGTTTCCTTGTTGCCCAGCCCTCAGTGTGCTTGTTTGATCATGTCGCTTTGTGTATATATAAAATTGTGTTTAGCCTGAAAGTGTTTCAAAAACAAACTACCTTCTGTTGGACAGAAAAGATGGCACTGAAAAGTCATCAGGGAGCCAGCCATGGTGTCCCCATGTACTGCTGGGAAGAGTCAGGGACACAGAAGAGGCCAGGCTTAGAGGGAGAAGTGGTTGCTCCAGACAGTTTGAGTTTTGCTTGCCTGTGTGTTCAACAAGCTGTCCTTCATTCAGACAAATGCCTGAATCTGTGTGTGGTTGCAAGCATTTATTTCCATAGTCATTATGCTGTTATTTATTGATCATTATTCATACTTTTCCTTTCAGAATGCCTCAGTCAGAGAGGCAGAAGTAATGCTGGCATTAAAAATCAATTTTAATAATTTGTAAACAGTTGAACAAAAGTGTTTTCAAACAACAGTAGGGCTCCAAGCAATTTCCACATCACTGTGGCAGAATAAACTGAATGACTGACACATTCTTGGAAATCAGCACTGCCCCACAAATGAACTACAGACAGCAAAATATTTGCAAAATAGCCCCTTTCAGTCTTTTCCATAATTAATTTCAAAAGTGTCTAGTGCATTGCTTTATACAACTGAACTGTGAGTTGAACTCCATTAGAACTTTTAAAGGATTTTCTTACTGATGCCAGTGGTTTGGGAGCCTGTCATGTTAATTTAGTAAAAGAACCAGAAGGTGTATTTCGTGTGCCTTGGTCACTCAGCATGGGTGTCTGGGGCTCATGCAATGGGGCCTTTACCAGCACACCAGCTGCAGTTTAACCATGTTAACCATATCAGTACTCTGACAGAAGTTACCTTCACCATAGGCTCTGCAGCACCATGTGGATTTTGCAGCTGGATGCAGTTCAGTAAAATGCTTTCAGCAAGGAAATGAAACTTTGCCTCTTTATTTCCTTGTTTTCAGAAAATATCCACAGGGCTATTCTCATTTCTTCTGTTAGGAAAGTTTTTGATAAAAAATACCTTTTGTTGTACCCCAGGTACATGAGCATGTTGCTGAGGGAGACAACTCACATGCTTTAATTCAAAGATTTTGCTTTTTTTTTTTTTGAATGACCAAGGCTGCATGCAATGTTATGTTAACAGGCTTTTCCCTGATGTGATGCCACTGGAAATCCTGCCTACCACCTTGTTCCAGCTACCAAAGCATCACCAGGGCTCAGAGCGCTGTCACCAGTTGTGGTCCATCTGTGGTGGGTATGAAACGTGTAAATTTTATGTGTCAAGAGTTACAAGTCATTTCACAGCATCATCTGATTGCAAACCTTTCTTGTCTTTTCCCTCTGGAAGGTGGTTGTCCTGGTTGTTGGGATGTATTACAAAGGCCCCCTTGTCCAGCATTCCCTTAATTAATGGAATTAGGACTGGTGTGGGGTGAAACACAACAGGATTGAACAAGGATAGTAGTTTGCTCTAAATGCATTTGTTTTTCTTACAAACCTGAAAAGGTTGAGGGAGCTGGGATCGCTAGCATTTCCTATTGGATTTGATTCCTTTGATGTACACAGAGTAGGACTAATCTAGCCAAGGATCAGACAAAGGGTCTTTCCCTAGTGGAACAATAACCCCATTAATTAACACCGCTGATGCTGAGGTTGTGGGCTCATCTAACCTCCTGTGAGATACCCAGTTCTATGAATAATCTCATTGTGGTTCTTTTCCCCCACCTCATTATCTTTTAACAGAGGATAATGACATAGGTCGCAGATACTTTTGTACAGGATTGCCAGTATGCACCATGAAGTTTGTATAGTGGTTGATTTGGTTTTTTAAGATTTGAATAATTCACATCTGTTTTATTTTCCTCATATGAGAGCTCAAGTGGGTATTGGCTGCAGCACAGCAAGAAAAATATTTGGGTATTACTTAGGAAAATGAATGACATTGCAAAACTCCAGAAATTATAGCTAGAATTAAATATTTTCCTTTTTCACGCTTCTGTCCCCTTTTAGAAAGAAACTCTGTGTTCTTTTTGTATTGTGGAGAACTGATGAACGAACTCCTCAGCATAAAACCACAAACGTTTTCCATGAAGAGGAGTAAAATCAGATGGTTTTAGGGAAAGCAGCTGAAAAAGCCTCTCAGACCAACTTTTTCCTTCCTTCTGATGAGAATCCAGGCCATAAGCCAAAAGTACTATTTGTTCTCAGGCTAAATATAAGTCCCAAGAGGGAAAGTGCTTTTGGACCTTATAACCACACACTCCTCTTGGGTAGCCTGCAGCATTTCTGCTTGGGGCTGAGGGCAGGAGATGTGCTGCCCTGGGCACTGTGGTGCCTCCATCATTGCAGGAGGAGCAGGCATGCTGGAAAGGCTGAGCCATGCTCTGTGCTTTCCTTGTTCCTCTCAGCAGAGAGAAAAGGGCAAATGTAGCAAAAAGGATGGATTTATCAATTTAGGATAAACAAGGTGCTGTGGGCTGAATCCCACTGGCTTGTAAAGAAAGAAGAAACAGAGGGGAAACGAGGATCTATTATAAATGTGCGTTTATTTAATTTGTCCCTACCTGTGCTAACTTTGTCCTTTTTCCTAGGGAAACATGGGAAGGAGTGAGAGAATGGAGCATGAGGTCCTGTCTGGGGATATAATGGCTGGAGCACTTGCTGCTGCCCCTGGCACTTCCTTGGCATCTACCTGGGGAGCTGAGAGAAGAGGATTGATTCAGCTATGGCCACATCTCTTTAGAGAGGGAAAACCAGGCTGGGAAATGGGGTTTGAAAGGAGACCAGGGCTGGCAGAGGGAGCTGTGCCTCTGGAGCTGAGAAGCTTGAGCCACCACTCCCAGCAGCTCATGTGGGCATCGCCTCCAGTGCCCAGCCTTGCCAGCCTTGAAGTCCCTTTTTGTCCCTGCTCTGCAATTAGTGCTCAGCATTGGCGCTGCTTTGGGTCCTGCTCTCCTGTCACAACAGCTGCTATTGTGAAGGGACATGAGGAAGAAAGAGGCTTGGGTTTGATGATCAGTGAGAAAATGCCATAACAACCACAGATTTTTTCGACTCAGAGACAATGATAAACTTTATTCCCAGGTTCTTTTCTGAATAGAGTCAGGGAAGTGTTGGTACATTTATACCGGCATTCTTCAGTGAATTATTTTTATAGGTTTGGTTACCTGTGGTCCAGAAGGATTAACTAATTACATGGTTACAGTAAGAAGAATGTCACATCTTCCTTTGCAAGAACCATGAAAAGAAGCTGGCTTCTGAAACTGGAGACATTAATGATGTCTCCTTATAAATATGTTTTTGGGAACAGGGAGAGAGGGAAAAATCACAGAGGGAAAAGGAGCATTTGAGTTAAGTGACACTACTGGCTCCAACCCATCTGGCTAGAAATTGGTCATGAGGGAGTTCAGGCTTGAAATTAATAAAATCATTCAAAGATTAAAGTTCTGGAGCAGTCTCTCAAGCAGTGTAATGGGGGCAAGGACCTAGATCCTTTCAAAAATGGAATGTACCAAATTATTGAAGTGACTGTGCAGCAGAGGAAGAAACTTCTTCATAATTACCAGGACATGTCCCAGATAACCCTGAAATAGCATGTCCAAAGGGATTGGAAAGGTGATTAGGTCACCATTCACATTTTCCTTATTACTAAAGCCATGTTTGGGTGTGACAGGGATGTAGGATCCATGGAGGAAGCCCTTTCTTCTCCCCATGACAGATGGGTAGATAGTGGCAGGACATATGGTGAAGTAAGAAACAGTTCAGTGCTCTGATGGAGGGATGGCACACCCCGTTTGTGTCCTCAGGTTTAATCTCTGGATTTAGAGCTGAACAGGAATTTTCCTACAAACCATGTGAGCAGTGCTTCCTTCCTGCACTCAGCCCATGGGGTAAGGCATGGTCCAGTTCCAAGGTCAGTGTGGGACCTCACTGTGGTAGCTTCCTTCTCCCATCAGCAGAGAGAAGCATGCATTTTGGGGGGGTTAATTCATCTGACCTATATTTACTTTGGGCTGAGACAAAGACTGCTCCAAACATGCATATCCCTTCTTGTTGCCCACACTGGGAATTGAGATGGGTAGTTACATGCCAGAGGAATCCTTTTGTCCTGAGGACAGGGTATGGCAAGGAGAAAAAAGGAGTTTTTCTCAGAACAGCTGCTCTGATGAGTTCCCAGGGAAACAAGCATTTGTTTAAGATGTGAGGAATTAAGTTCTTCGAATCATGGGTTTCCTTGGCTATTCAGAACTTTAATCAGCTCTCACCTCATCAGTCCCTCTCTTTGATGGATGTCAGAGAGAGCTTTACCACCAAGCTTTATGGAAGGAGAACTGAGCTCTAACATGAAAGTAGTTTGTTGTGTGTGTGTCTGCATGTGGTTAGCACAGCAAAACAAGACTACAAGGCCTGCAGCTTTTCTGAGATACGCTCATTTACATCAAGATGTGCTACCCAATTACTACAGGGTCCTTTTATGGCACTTTCTTTTTTAGATTGTGGTGGATCTTACACATGTGAGCGTTTGTGTGTGTGTACGTGATGTGCATGTACAAGCCTTTGCTGTGGTATGGGAAGAGGAAATGTATTGTTTGCCTGTTTAAAGAGGAGAATCTTGTTTTTTTTTTCTCATAGGAAATAATCATGCACCCCAAGGTGTGTGCTGCCTGGGAATATATGTGAGTGTATTTCTTGTAAGTAGGTATGATTGAAGTGTTTATATTTCACTTTCAAGAAGTAAACTACTCTGAATATAATATCAGCTATACAACACCTGCATGACTGCGTTATCATTCGAACTGATGTGGAAACTATTTTTAAAATCATCTTCGCTTTCTGGTGCAATAACTTTCTTTCTGATGTATCTGAGAGATACAAGACTCTGTTTTCACACTGGTGAAGCTGAAAGTAACTGAAGTGGAAACAAGGAGATTATTTATATCTCAATTACAGTACTGAGACAGAATTATGAGTTAAGGCAATCTGGAAGCCTCCAGAGGATATTTCATTGCCTCTTTGTGTTAGCCTCCTTTCTCTTCTGGAATAGCAGTAAGCTGTGTTTGGTGGAAGCTGGCAGGAAGTGGCCTCAGCCAACCATTAGGTTAGATGTGAATTTGTGAATCAGAGGCACAGACTGGAATTTTGCTCACTTCTGTTTGGAGACAAGGCAGTAAATGTAGAATAAACTCCTGAATGACACTGTATGGGCCCATATGGCCAGTTGTGGGTGATTGTGCATCTGTCCAGCTGTGTCCTTTACCAGAAAGCATTTTTTAATTTTAGCATGTTTCCTCTTTTCTGTGCAAAACAGCCTGCTAAGGTAGGAAGGAGTAACCTGCCTTTATAATCTATCAGCATCTGTGAATGAACTCTATCCTGAAGCTGCTGAGGTGCCAGTTGTTTCTCCAGAGAAATTACTCTCTTGGCTTTGCTAGCTGACAGCTCCATCCACAATGTCTGCATGCTTTTCAACTGGATCATTGTGGGTCAGCCTGATGAAAGGTGGGTCAAGGGGAGAAAAGCAAAGTTTTCACCCCAGTTCTACCGGTACATTACAACAAAAGCACAGCCTTGATTTATAGCCACAGTCACCACTGGTTACAACTGTTGTTAGCAGAAGAATTACATTCAGCCCCTGCAATTTGAAGTTAGAACCAGAACCATTTCTTCACCTGATTTTTGCTTGGAAGTAAGGTGGAAAACCATGCATGTCTCCAAGGAGCAGCTCTTTGTGTGAGCATGGCTGACCCATCCCACCTGGAGCACACATCAACAGTTCTCAAACTGTGTGGTTTTCACCTGCCAGGAAGCTTCACTTTCAGCCACCCTGAGCAGCAGTGGCAATGTCACACCTTGCCCAGGCTGTGGATGTTCTTCTGCCTGGGGTGAGCTTCTCATATCAGCTTGCCTTCAAAAACCCCCTCCCTCTTCCTTGAATTAGGATTCAGGATGAGAAAACTTGCCCCTTTCCTCCAGACTGATCTTTTCTAAGAAATTATTCTTTTTGTTATCTCAGTCTGTCTGGCCTTTCTCATAGTTGGTTTGGCCTGTGTTCCACCACTGTCATTCTGACAATAAAATGCAGCTATCAGGTTTAAGTTGCTTTATGCCTTTGCTGGAGTTTTACACTGCCAATCTGGAAGTTAAATCGCAAAGCAAACATTGCAGAGAAGGTTATAATAACACTCTGGGGATTTCAGTTTGACACAGACCTACTTCTGCTGCTCATCACAGGATCATCTAATCTCCCAACGTCCACCTCTAATCACATCAAATGGATTTCACTGTTTTGATTGCTTTTGAAACAACACAGCTGTTGTGTAACAATCTGGGTGTGTGTGAACTGACACTTCTTGAGCACTTGAAGCAGGGAGCAGAAAAAGAGAAGGTATCAAAAACTAGCTTGGTGAAGCCTTCTCTGGTTTAACCAGCAGGGAACAATGAGATACATTGTGAGTGCTGGAAAGCTCAGGGAAATCATGTTTAGCAAAATATTGCCACTGTCACTTCATGACCCATTAGCTCCTGTCCCACTGGTTCAAGAGGGCATAAAAGCCAAAGGTGTGCTCCCACCTGGGATATTTTTGGGCTGCTAGTCACCCATGTGGTGAGGGTGGGAGCAGGTTTGGTCCATGTGTGGGCTGCTCCTGAGGGCTGGGCTAAAGGCTGCTGCAGGAGATGGGACTGCAGCGAGCCCTCCCCTGCGCAGGCTGATTTACCCAAGTCAGCCTGCCTGCCTGGGTGCCCACTGTGATGTGAAGGGGAAATGAGAGAGCAGCCACCCTCTGCTGCCCTCAGAGGGAACCTCGGCACTAATCTGGTCAGGTTGTGACCTGCTGGCTCTCAATTTCACCTAATTCCAACTCCTGTAAAATGTTCAGCCTTTTTTTTTGCTTCCCACTGCTAACAGATGAAATAAGTTTCTATTTACAGCTGTTTTCATGGACTTGCCAAGGGTTTTCTACCTTTGTGGCAAACACAGACCGACCACGAGTATAAAAGTTATCCTTTTTTTGCTGTGGCTTATCACCTTTTTTTGGTAGAGACACTGTGCAATGCACTTTTTGCACTAAAGCATACATGGGTTGAGGTATTAATCAGCTCATCCTGTTGTCTCTGCTATCTGACAGAATGTTTTGGCTTGGAATAAACCTTAATGATCATCTAATTCCAGCCCCACTGCCATGGGCAGGGACAACTTCCACTAGGAGCAGGTTGCTCAAACCCCTATCCAGCCTGGCTTTGAACACTTCCAGGAATGGGGTATCCACAACCCCTCTGGGCAACCAGTTCTAGTGTCCCACCACCTACACAGAAAATAATGTCTTCCTGATATCTAATCTTAATCTACCCTCTTTTGGTTTGAAGCCATTCCCCCTTGTCCTACCATTAAATGAACCTTTAAAAGTCCCTTTCCAACTCTCTTCTAGGCCCCCTCAGGTACTGAAAGTTTGCATTAAAGTCACTCTGGAGTTCTCTCTTCTTCATGGTAAACAACCCCAGCTTTCTCAGCCTTTCAATCCCTATTCCCACCCTTTGCATGCCAGGTAAATGGCAATCTAGTTCAGTCAGAAAGATCTGCTTTTAAACCCAAATCCAGGTTTACCAGGAATTCATCTGGGGCACGTTGGTAGCAGGGGGTTAGGAACTGACTCCATGGATTTATGTATTGGCAGGGTGGAGGAGGCATGCTCTGCTCCCAGCTCAGCTGCAGCTGGAGCAGTGTGTCTCCTGCTCTTCTATCAGCCCTGACAGCTGGCCTGCAGCAAACCCTGCATGACATATGCTGAGGTAAGAGAGAGGAAAAGCTTGGATCAAAGCTGTGTTTGAATGTTCTGGTAGGCTTTGATTGTATCTGGTTGTCTGACAAGTCACTTTTACACTCCTTGGGTATGTTTCAGAGGGAAAAGGGAGAGCTGTGCTTTGTCACAGGCGTGTTCAGTGGTAACCCTGCCAGTGGTGTGAAAGGTGGTGAGATGAGACAATGTGCTTTGTTAAGGAAAACCCACCTGGCCATATGCCACTCCTTGAGGCACCACACTCCCAGTTACTGTGCCATTGGGGAGGATTGGACCCAGCCTTCCCAAAGCCACATGTGCCCTGTGTCCTGGCACAGCACCTCTGTTGGTGCTCCCACGCTGCTCTGCATGAGCCTTGCCCTCCAAACCTGTCCCATTTGGGGCTAACATCACCACCTGCTCCCAGAGAGGGTGAACAATGGCCACGTGCTGGCAAGTAGCAGCCCTGGTGCAATTTGGAAACCCTGCTGTCTAAGAGCCATGTATAACTTCAGGCACTTCCCTCCCAGCCTTCCAGCTTGCAGGGGTATCACCTCCTAACAGAGCAGCAGGTGCTTACTTCAACACCTGGTGGCCACTGGAATGTGTGACCTGGGGCTTTCACAGTGGGGGCAGTGGGTATTTTCCAGATGATGGTATCACTTTTCTTCCTCAGCCTGGCACTGTGATGAGGCAGAGGAGCTGTGGGCAGGTACTCGCACGTGCCCTCAGAGATCTGTGTCATTGCCCTGCAGGTTTTGGTGCCTCTGCAAAACTGGGTCATCTCCCAAGTCTGTGCCCAAACTGCAGCTCTGGAAACACCAACATGTGGACTTAGAACAGGCAGGCTGCCTACAGACTCCCAGTTTGGGATAGATTGCTACAGAGTCCACTTCCCCTGAGGTCTCCTAAATGGGACCTCCTGTTCCAGTTCAAGGGTCAGAGGAGCTGTTTCAATGGACAGGATCACTTTGGTTGGTTTGTTGGTTTCTGTGATACTTCCCTATGCAAAGCTGTAGTTTCCCCTTCGTCATGGTTCAGTGGGTAGCGTTTATGGTTCAACCAAGAACAAAAAGATGTTATTGCACTCAGGCATAAATAACAAAGAGCTTAACTAGGATATGATCAAGCCTGTGACTCTGAATAATGCAAGATAGAGTGTCATAGATATAGGTTAGAGCGATACACAAGGGAAACCAAAGGCTACTAAAGTATCTGACTAAATAAACAAACAGAAGGTCTCAGCCGGAATCTAGATAACATTGCTGAGTCCTAGAGTGTGCCTTTGGTTCCACATCCCTTTTTGCTTTTCTACTTTAGCTGCCAATGTGGTATGACCTAGTTCTGGGGGCAGAGGGAAGGAAGTAAGTGCTGTGCCCCCTCCCTTCACAGAGATTTAACCAGTCTGAGCCACAGGAAGATGACTGCTTCCATCTCCCACCACCTGCAGGGAACAGTGGCAGAAGGCAAGCACTCTGAGGTGCCTTCACCCCAGTGCCCCTCAGTGATTGCTTTTTCCCTAAAACTCTTCTCATCTGTCCTGTGGTAGGTGCATACACATCTTGCAAATCTGTTTCTCCTGGTCACTTCAGGATTTTGTACAATTTGTCCCCTTTGCAAAGAATTTTGAATGGCTGTGGGTGTGCAAATATTCTTTTTGTCTCTCAGCTAGTGCCTCTGTGGGCAGCAATTGTGTACAGCACAGCACAGCTGCAGTATTTAAAAAATAAACTGGCTCTCTGAAGGTTATGTTGGCACACAGAAAATATCAGCGAGGTCCTCATATACTGCAGGATAATCTGCCTTGCCCTGTTGTAAAGATATCTCCTTGTCTGTGCATGGATGAGTGTCCTGTACCCTGGTGGTGCCTCAGCAAGTTTATGAACACCTCTCATTCACGTGAGTGGCATTCCATGAGGAAACAGGAGCAATACTGGCAATTAACATAATCAGGTCACAATATGAAATATCATGGTGCCATTAAAAATGTATAAACAGCTCACAGGCTGTAAATATTTTTCACATTGATTAATTTTAATTTGTGTTTCTGACTCATTATGCAGTGAGACTATGAAAGATAACAAGTCAATAAGATCAGGATAAGGAAAATGGAAGAATGTGCAAAACTTTCTCATAATGGATCATAGAAATAGGTCTCAGTATCCTGTGTGGTGATTAGCATTGCCACATACAATAAATATAAGAAAGTGGTCTGTGGCATGGCCATACGATTTGGCCAATCCAGGACAAACTCAGGATAGTCCACACTGTCTGCCTTTGAGGAGGGAGACCAGGAAACAGAAAGTGGGAAATGAGGGCAATAATGATCATTAAATATTAACCCAAAAGTCATTTGGCTTTAGATTACAGTATTGGTATCAAATGTGCAAGATGATTAACTTAGACTTTTGCTTTCACAAAGTCTAGGTATGCCTTTAATTTTGAAGGTGGTGGTAGATTGTCAGCATACTGCTCCACCCGCAGTGAAAACCACAGTTCAAATGGCTCTGCAATTTGAAATAAACAGAGATCTGTCTGGATGACTGGTTGATCTTTACAAAAGTTATCCAGACCTCAATGTGATGATAATGTGACACAGATATTTATAAAATAACTGTTGTTGTGTTTGCCTCTGTAACTCCTTCTTTCTCTGATGTAGCACTTATTAAAATGTCAGAAACTATTTACTACCTGCTGTGAACCTATACAGTGTTTAAAATATTGGCTTAAAATAGTGGCTTAAAATATTGTTTCTTTAAATTCACCAAAACAGGGTGGAGTTATAGTCAGTACAGCAAGGATGAATGATATTAATTGTGAATTTCTCAGCCTGTGGATCTTAACCCATGATGTGTAAAGGAAACACTGCATCACAGAGCAACTGCAAGTGGTGTTTATTCATTACGGGGTGAGGGGGTGGGCGCTGGAAAATGTGACTGAGTCATAAAATCCCAAGCTTTCCCAAAATTTGGGTGTGTTCAGAAGCAGAGTTTTGTTCCCTGTGACTGTACATGAGACAACTAATACCATCTCATTTAACTCTGGAGAGACGCTTGAAAAACATCAATATTTTGAATCCAGTTTCTCACGAGGCAAGGTGATAAAATCTTTTCATAAACCCTATCTTACGAGCACAGTCCCTCTCCCTGGGCATTGTGCCTTTTATTAATGAGGCCCAGGGAGGCAATAATTGCCCCACACCTCTCTTAGCCTAGGATTTGCCAGTGTGGGATTTGCCAGGCAGGGTAATTGAGGCTGCTGCTCACTGCTAAAGTTTATTTCCAGTTCCTGCTGCATAAAACACATCTGCTGCTCTCCATGAGTGGACAAGTTCTGGCTGGGCATGGTCTTGGACACACCTGAGGATCACCTAAATCCAGCTAAGACCAGCTGGCAGTGCTATGCTGTTCATCCCTGTGGATGGAGAGGGACTGGCAGCACCCAGGGCAGGGCTGTGGGCTGCAGGTGCTGCTGCTCCTGGGCTGCACAGAGAGCTGCTTCCCTGTGTCAGGCCAGGGGCTGGGGATAGCTGGGCCCACTGGGAGGAGGTGCTGGATGCCACCTCCCCTCTGTGCCTGGCCAAGGAGGATGCTCAGTGCTGTTGCCTCACCAAATAAGTCATTGCTCCAGAGGAGACTCAGCTAGAGGCTCGGAAAACAGCCTCCCATTTTGGCATGACTTGTGTCTGTGCTGGGACTTCTCAGCATTATGGGGAAATGAAATGAACACAAACAACACAAACTCTGAACCTTGGCCACTGCCATCCAAAATAAACAGGGTGTGGGCATAGTGATCCCACTTGGCTTTTTTCTGCATCCTGCAGTCATGTCTGGGGGGGATGAATTAACCCCACTCCTGCTAAGCTGCCCTGCTGACCCTTCCAGGCAGGAGCTGGGTGCGATGCTGCTGGCATTGCTGCTGGTGTCCCTGCCAGCCCCGGGCACAAGGAAGGGAGGTGTCCCCTGGGGTTGGGTTCCCGTGCTGCCACCTCGCTGTGCCAGGTCCTGCTGGCGCTGGCTGCACCCTGCGGGGCTGAGCTCTCCCTGCTGTCTCTGAAGAGCGGGGAAGCTGCACCCCAAATCCTGCTCTGATCCTGAGAGAGCTGTGTGGGGTCCTCTTCTCCCTCTCTTTTGTGCTACCTGCAGGTGCTGTGTCCCCTGCAAGCCCCATCTCTCCCTTCAGCCCTCCCCTGTGTCACTGGCATAGAGTTGTTCTGTGGTAAGATGGTGGTAACAGGGCCCAGCAGTCTTTTCAGGTACAAGTGTGTAACTCTCATGGTGCCTTCTTTTTTTTATTTTTTTTCATTTTTTTATTTTTTAATTAATTTTTTTTGCCAAGGTTGGTTGCCATTCTAAACATAATGGGTTTAGGAGCTTCATCATCTGTATTTCTAACCTGAGTTATTGTACTTCCACAGGTCCCAGTAATGAAAAGTTGCTGATGGCAACATCTCTGTGCATTGACAAGAAAGAGAAATGTGTTTAGGAGCCTAGAAGATTACATATAAAGACAGGGAACCCTCAGTACTCCAAATAACAAAGTTTTAATTTAGGAAAGTGTTTATTGAAGACAGTCTGGAGGGCAAAGTCCTGGGGGAAGAGGCCCATTTTGTCAGGATTTTCATAGAAGACTGGACAAATGACTAGTGAAGGTATTAAGAGTGCCAGTCTGGCATTATGTGTTGATTGATTGAATCTCATTGAATTATTTTTAAAAAATTAATAAATAAATAATGGAAAGAAATAATAAATACAACAGCTGTTAAATGGACCATGCTGTTCTTCTCTGACCTGGCTTCCAGAACGGACAAGAAGACCCAAGATGGAGTTTCTGTTTCTGTGCTTTTAATGGCTGTATCAGTGTCTGAGCTGAACTGAAGAAATCCATGGAAGAAAAACTGGAGTCCTTGTTTTTTTTGCCAGACACCTCTCTGGCTGTCTGCTTCTCTGTTCCCAGAACTTTCCTGAATTTAAGGGTTACAGGCCCAGGCTGTGTGAGGGGAGATGTGCCAGGAGCCTGGTGTTGAGGAGCTGCTGAGGGGATGAAGACCTGCCCAGCTGGCACACGGGGCAGACACAGATGTCTGGCAGTGGCCAGGGAGCCCTTGTTTTCCACACCACCAGTGAGTCACTCTGCTGGGAGCAGAGAAACAGCATGGGCAGAGGTCCTGCTTCAGCAAACTGCGTGGCTGAAGTTTTAGAACAGTGAATAGACCGTATGTGAGGAGTTCTGGAAAATGCTTGTGCATGATGGCTTGTTCCAATTAATATTGGAGCTTTTTAGTATTGGGAAAGCATGAGCAGTCTGTAGCACCAAACCCAAGATCAGAGTGGATTTAGCTGTCCTGTGTTAGGGCTAATGCTTCTATGCATACACTGATTAACACCAATTTTCATGCTGGCTGACTCATGGCTCCTAAGAAATCATGCTGTAGGAATTTTTTCAGTATTCCTTTACCCATGCCTAGGATGTCCAACCAGTAGTATGGGAGCACATCTGGACTCTCAGTACGATGCTCCTTGGGGCACTTTTCTTGCAATTGGCCAATTCTTATGGGCTAGAGAAACTAACTCTGTAATGATTTAGGCCTTGGTGTTTGGCAGGGTTATTTTACAATGGTGGGGGTGAGGGACAGCTTGTCCTGAAAAGTGGTGGATGCCCCACCCCTAGGAACATTCAAGGGCTCTGAACGTCCTGTCCAGTGGAAGGTCTCCCTGTTTTTTGCAGGGGGCTTGGATGAGATGACAAGGTGTTTTCCAAATCAAGCTCTTCTATGATTCTATATCCACTTTCTCATTCATGTTTATGTTTAACTCCGAGCTTTATCAGTGGTGAGCATGAATCCCACTGTGCTTCCATAACCCGGTATTTCTAACACCAACACACACACACACACACAAATTAGCAGCTGAGCTTCTAAAACTGATCTGAACATACATGTTTTTACAAAGTCAGGTTTCACTTGCCTTTGGTTTTGATTCTTGAAAGATACCTGCTTTGAAGCACTTCTGAGCTCTGGGAATTTAATTTTGTTTTAATGAGAGTCCAGATTGTCTTAATTGCATGATACTTGGCACTGCTAAGAAAAACAGTAGCAATCATAAGACCTTTGATATTTGCCAGAGGTGCACCAGAACCTGTGGGTTATTTTTTATGTGTCTTATTCTCCAGCCCATTTTTCAGGTGTGGCTGACTATTACTTCTTTCCAGTTAGTGGACATGAACTTTAGTCATGAGTGACTTTGTTTTCTACATCTGATATGACACACAGTACCTGGAAGTTCTGTTTATTTTTTAAAGATAAAATGAAAAACTCCTTTGTCATAGCTGACTGCCTCAGTATTTTTCAGCGTGGTGCTACGCCACATCAGTTTATTTAATGTGTGTGAGCACGTGTGTTTGTGGGTTCACATCACTGCTAGCAGATTTCTCCTTCCCTACCCACGCTAATTACTCTGTCCATTAGTTCAAAGTCTGAGAGAAGGGGGAAGGCAGAGATGATAATTAATCATGAACTGGACAGCTTGTGCTGTTTGAATTATTATTGTATGTGTCAAGAAGAGGATAATTTTTGGTCATACTCCATTGGATCTGGATTCAGTGCCCACTGGAGTCAATGGACTTGGCTTTGTTGACTCCAGCAACACAGGATACAGCTTGTGGAGGCTGATCCACCTCCAGCTCACACAAAATGGCCCCATCTTTATTGCCATGAGATCTTTTCTGCAGGGCTGAGTATTTCCAGGCTCTCTCTCCCAATATTCCAGTGTAATTCCCCTTTGCTGGTAACTCACCAGTACTTCTTTAAAGGAACCAAGGGTGAATGATGTTGAGTGGCCCATCTGGGCATCACTGGGAGGGAGAGACAGCAGCAGGGCTGAGGAAATTGGAAGAGACTGTGGATAGTTATATCAATGTGCTGCAAAAGGGAGAATCACCTGTGAAGAAGAATTCAGTGGGCTCTGAGGTGCCTCCTTTGGGTTATAAAAGGTCTGGAAATGCACTATCATGTTTTTATTTTGTCATCTAGAGGGGTGGAATAGAGACAGAAAGATTTGAGGGGACCTGCCCACTATGGCTCTGGTCAAGAGCTTGTATGCTAATTCTCTTACTGGCTAGGAGAGTAGGTGGTGACAAAAACCTAACCCAAAAGGTATGATTATTCTTCATTTCTATATGTGTTCTCCAGGCTTTTTAAGTACTTTTTCTTGTGCTGATGCTGTGCAAAATTTTAGTGAGGCTTTATTTATTTTGTCCTGGTTTTTTTTATGTGAATCATTTGAGTCAGCTGCAGCTTCTTTAATGCCCTTGTTTTTCCTAACCCATCCATGAAGAGGTAAATAATTTATGCCAGTGTGACTTTTAAAGGGATATTTATTAATTAATTCAAGCTACCTCTATTGTTTGGCTGTACCCAATGAACTGGTAGTAGCTATGGATAGACACAATGGCCTTCCCTGTGCAATTATAGTTTTATTTCCTTCTGAGAAAAACAGCCCAGTTTAATAAGTGTTTGAGCCTGGGCCTTGGTTCTGCTACAAAAGAGGGGTACTCTTAATATGCCTTAGCACTTGGTGGGAGCCTAGGGAAGACAAAGCATTTTTGTAGCTTTGACTCTGGATAGTGAGCTGAGCTAGTCACCCTGTTAATTATGGACAGTAGCATGAATGGACTGATCCTCAAAACCATCTTGATTTTGCAGATTAGGTCCACAGATCTGTAAATAAATCTTTCAGGTCTAGACACCAAATACAGGTGTGAAATAACTTTTTATTTGCTGCTTAGCTGCAGTTGCAAAGAAGCCCTGTCCCTCTAAGTGTGAGCAGAATGGAGTTGATTTGGCTTTCCATTACTCCATCTCTTATCAAATGCATGTAGCCCTGGCATGTGGGACTTGCCATACATAGTTTAAGAGAACATTTTTCAGCATCTGCACTTATGAAGGTGGATATTCCTTCCCTTTTCCCAAGAGCTCTTCCTCCCTTCTTCAGTGTAATCTCTCCTGCTGCTGTTTGCTTGCCTAAGGCTTTCATTATCCTAGGAATATGATCTCAGCCTGAAATCCAAACCAAGATGTAAACAAGAGAGCAAGTGGCAGAACTGTTCGTTTGGGGTTGTTGTCTTTTGTTTGTTTGTTTCTGGAGAAGTAACCTTTGTGTTTAGCATCTTGTTTCAATTGCTGAGCTGTTCCCATGTCTTTGAAGGGTTACTCTGCGCTTGTTTGTGGCACGCTGTTCCTAATCACCTCCGATTATTGCTGACACATATTTGGCTCGTTTTATCTGTCTGTGATCTGGAGATGGGAGCAGGAGGAGGAATCGCCTTCTTAGCCTGCGATGGCAGTGCAGAGCCCGCACACGGCCCGGCAGGGTGAGACAGCGCTGGGGAAGGAGGGAAGATGCTGTTTGCTAATCCCGGTTCTCCTGCTAAAGGCGCTCCGGGCAGTAACAGCGCTGTGTGTCTGTCCCTGGCCAGCCGCGGGGACAGCAGCCTCATGCCAGCGCTGGAAGGGAGCTTGTTCCCCCTTCGCCATGCTCCTGACAGCGGTGCCAGCATGATCACGTCTGGGAGACCCCCGAGTCCCTTTTGTTGCTATCTCTTCCCTCCCCAGCTGTCCTTGGAGGCCAGGCTGGAAGCTGGGTGTGCCACCCCCGGCCGATACTCGAGTGGCCGCGGTGTGCGGGAGCGAGCCCGGGGCACTGCAATGCTCCGTGTTGAGACACCGCCTGTGTGCTGTGCCGCTTCCAGCCCCTGCCTCCTCCCCTCCCCGCTGACTAACACTGCGGGAATGCGCCGAGCCCACGTCTCTCGGGGTTCTGTTTAAATTTTCACTTTTATTTTGACTTCTTGATTAAAAGGAGCCGAAGAGACGCGCAGTTCTCTGGGCTTCTAAATAAGACAATGCTGTGCAGCTGGTGCGTCTTCAAAAATTAGCTATGGATTTTTAGGTCTTCCTAATTACTTCCTAATACTCCAGAGAGAGCTCCCTTCTCAGAGAGCAGGTACTCAGCTCCTACAACTTGTGTCCTGCTAAGATTCAATAAGAAGAGCAGCAAAATCATTACCTGCTCCCAAAAGCTTAGCCTAAGAATTTAAAATATGCTGTCCAAGAGAATATGAAGGTTTGAAAAACAGCAATATTGTGGCTCCTAGTGTGGTCTTCTAGGCAGTGCAGAAATGAAAACAGCCTAAGTTGAAGGTCTCCTGAAAAAGCAAGTGCAATTCATATGCTGTGCTCATGTTTCTGGTGAGACCTTCCATAATTATTTCAATATTAGCCTGACCAGTTAATAAGCTTTCAGAGTGGGAATGTGAATTGCTAATGAGGGTTTTCTTTCTGCCTTACAACTGGTCGATCAGTGATTTAAAATCAAGTGAAGGCTGGGATTTCAAAATCTGAAGGATATTTTGCACTTGGCAATGTTTTCAGCCATTACTTCTAACTTTTGCATACTTGTCTCCCATAACCTGGAATAATGTTTTCTTGCCTCAGTCAACACCATCATTGAAGTAATGATGCTAAATTAGTCATGATCCAGTAACTTAGAGTGTGGGATGGTTCATCAGCACAGAGCTCTGTATGTTTTAGATTGCAAGGTTGGAGCCCACTCACCCACTTTGTTTTTAATTTTAAAAAATAAATAGCACAAGTTGGGATGCATTCTAAAACTAACAAAAATAGAGAAAGAAAATATGATTATTTTCAAGGTTCCAGCTCAAGGGGGCAAAGGTGAAAAGCCTGTAATAGATTTAAGTTATTAATTAACATCTACTTACTGGATTTTTCCTAATTTATGACTTCATGTATTATAACTCCTTTGGTAAAACATGATAAACATGCCCAGTGAGTAATCATACAGTATGAACTGACAAATAAAAATATCTTAGAACATAGCAGCTACAAATTAGTAGAGCCTCTTCTTGACTGGAGCAGATCAGAATTCACTCAACAAAACAGTTCATTGAAAGAATGGCTTCTCAGTAGTTTTAATAAGGTAGAGGAATCCCCCTGGGTGCTGGAGAGGTGTTGGCTCTGCCAGGTGTGCTCCCCATGCCTGGAGCAGGACACAGCTGTAGTGCTGGGGGCTGAAGGGCAAGCCCCACAACTGGGCCAGAAATCAGCTGCTTCCTTATCAGGGACACTTTTTGGGTGTCTGTACTGTATTTTTGTCTGTGCCTGTACTCCAGGTGTGGGTGAGGGCTGTGGTGCCATCGCTGTGCTGAACTGACTAGGACGGACTCTGGAGGGTCAAGAAACTGCTGGGAAAGGTGGGAGCCCTCACTGGAGACCTCCAAGAGGCTTGTGATGATGGACATTTGTCTGTGCTTTTATTAAACAGGGCTGTGCAGTTTAAACAGAATATTAAACCTCCAAATGACCTGGATAGCATCTGCTTCCCCTCTAGTCTGCAGAATTTAATATAATAACCAGGGCATCATGAATGCTTGTATCTCATCTAGCAGGAGGGGAAATGAAGAGGAAGGCAGGCAAGTCTAAAAGCGTGGAGTCAAGAAGGTAAAGACCAAAGGGCTCAATGAGCCTCTCCCTGGAAGCTGGAGAGCTTTGTGTAGGGAGGAACACACAGTCCATCTTATTCTGATTAAGCCATATTTCAATAATAAATGCAATTTCAGTATGAGAGGCTGAAACATGACTGGAAATCAGTGTTAATTAGATCAGTGGCCATTTTTCTTGTAGGAGGTTTGATCTCATACAGAATCCCCAAGGGATCAGGATCCTGCAGGAGGTGGATCTCCATATCTGCCTGCCTGCTGCTCTGCCTCCCATCATCGTGGCTATTTGCAGTCACTAATAACCTTGTAACTTGCCTGTAAGGCATTGTCTTTGCCTTATGGATTAGAAGCTGAAGTGCTGTACAGACAAATGACTTGCTGGAGGTCATGCAGGAAATCTCTGTGAGCACCAAAACTTGTAAACCTGTATTTCTGAATCATGACTTTAACATCTCTGTACCAGCTTTGGCTTGGTTAAGGCTGTGTTCCCGCACAGAATGAAAGACCGGAAAAAACCCCAAAAAGCACAAAACACGTCAAACCCCATGCTTGCATTCTTTAGTGGGAAACACTGCCTGTAACTCAAGCTTTTCTCTTATCCTCTGACCCTACATATTTCCGCAGCTGTCAGTTACTCTAAAGAGCTTTTCCTAGTGTGGTTACTTGGTCAATGAGTGAACCTTCAGGGTCACAAAGCCTTCTTGCCTGCTGCCTCTTGGATTTTTCTTTGTTTTTTTTTTTCCTTTTGGTGGTGTTAGAGGGCAGGCAAGGGAGGGACCTCAGAGGCAGGCAGCCAAGGGTGTGAGCAGTGCCAGGTTTAGTAATGGCTGTGCTGACATGGATTCTCGTAACTGCTGCCTATTCCTGCCCTGCCAGGAACAGCCCATTGGGCAGCAAGTTTTGGAGGCCTAATCAGTCCAGACCAATAATCTGTTGACCTGTACAGGGCTGCAGGAGAAACTCTGCACAAATGTGTGTGTTTTCTAGGCAAACTTATTAATTAAACGTAATAATATTTAAGTATCTTGGTAGTAGGTGTCTGGGAGCTACACAGTCTGATGAAGCACATGTGAGAGGCTAGGGAGGTTGGTGTGATCATCGTGCAGGATAGAGGGCACAGGCTGAGCTCAGGAGGGATACAGGGCAGCTGCTCCCAGGAGTGCCTGACCCCAGGGGCAGGATGATGCTGATCCCTGGTAAGCAGTGCCTTGCTCTGCTCATATCTACTCAGGAGAGGGTATGATTCCCTCCCACTTTTTTGTCTACCTCCTCTTGTGTTTATTCCAGGTCTGTTGGAGATGGTCTGCAGGCATTTTGAAATGCCCAAGCAAATCCTCTGTGTTGGTTCAAGCTTTAAAGCCCTCTGAACAGGCTGGACACCACTTTCTGATGTCTATAGGATTGGAAACTATCTTATTTTCAGTAATTGCTTAAAATGGGATGCTAACCTAAATTTTCTTCATTAAGCACAGTCTAGCTCTTTAACTGACTGATGAAGCAAACCCTGATATCTCATTTCTACATGTTTTCCTGCCCACTTTGAGTTCATTAATTTTTCCATTCACAATGTCAGAGAAGCAGCTCAAAGCCTAGTGCTCTGAAGGTGACTGTTCAAAGGAACAGCTTGATGGACATACTGATGTTTAGATATATTTTGAGGTCTTCTACCAAAAAAAAAAAAAGACATTATGTTCTAAATGCCAAAATATCATTATGGAAATATTTTGGAGAAAACTAAGTTTGTTTGTGGACTTTTATTTTGAATTATCATATTTGTTGTGATTTGTAGTGGCCTATATCTGTGATAGAGTTGTAAATGATTTCCCTGACTGGGATTCTTTCACAAGTTTTAGCACTGAACACATCTGTGCACTATTTCATGTTATTCCTTGGTTTTAAGAAATTTGTGTTTTCAGCCTTTTGTCCATTAAATGTGGTCATTTCCATCAGGGTGATGTGAAGAGCAGGTGACCCATTTGTGGAGTGCTCTTGACTCGAGTTTTGCTGGGGCAAGGGCCTCAGCACAGAATCTGAAGTGGGGCTGGAAGGAACTGGGGGGCAGAGTTGGAGGCACTCAGTGAGACCCAGAGCCCCTTCCTCTGCTGGGGCAGACCTCAGCTGCCGTGTCACTGGGGAAGAGAAGGTTTCATCCGAACCTTTTGTGTTGACACAAAGGGGCTTTGCATTGCTTAACTGCCTTGCTTGAGACAATGCTTCACCTTGTGGGGGATATCTCTGACAAGACACCATGATTTGAAGCATCTGTTTTGCCTCTGTGGGCTGCATGTGTAGGGATGTTGTCCATTCCTCCATGGTGTGAAAGGGTGTGCAAGCTAGCCAGAATCCAGCCTTCTACAGACACCAAACACAGCTGCTGTGCAGCACTTGTGCAGAGTATCAGAAATCTTAATTTTTGCAGGCTGATGTGGACCAACTCACATGCATAAACCCAGCAAGAATAGATTGCTGTTTTTCAGAATTTTCATTTAATCAAATTAAAAAATCCCTAAACATCTGCTGCAATGAAGATTTTGATATTTCTCAGATAACGTGTAAATACTTGTGACAATAGGGACGAGTTATACTCTATCTCTAAACAGCAGCTGAAATTTGCTCTTGATGTAGTTTGTAGAAGGAGCTCCACTCACTGGTAAATTGCTAGGCTGTTATTTGTGATGACTCAATCCTGAACTGAAAAAAAAAGTCATTTGGAGCAACCACACCAAAAGAAAATGTGACTACCCTACTGGGAAATTCTGTATTCAATGCAAAATTACTTGTTTCATTATTTATTAAAATCAAAAATATTTGATGGTTTACTAATCTCATGCAGAGAAGCTACTGTACAGATTGGTTTAGAGAAAGTTTAATTATGGATGTAAGGGGAGTAGGACTGGAAGGTCTTTGAAAGAATTTGCTGTTTGTCTCTCTACATGTATGGCTGATATGGCTGATGCACACAGAATGCTTTGGTTTCACTATGACTTAAAAAAAAAAAAAGATCCATCTTTGTCCAAGACGTGACCAACATCAGTTTTGGTGCTTCTTTTTTTTTCCCTGACCAAATCAGCAATTCCACTTCCTCCTTTGCTCTCCACAAGGAGCAAATGCCACAGAATCAGAGAATGGTTTGGGTTGAAAGGAGCCATAAAGTTTGTCTCTTTCCAACCCCCTCTGCTATAGGCAGACACACCTTCCACTAGACAAGGTTGCTCAAGGCTTCATCCAGCCTGGCCCTGAACACTTCCAGGGTTGGGACATCCATAACTTCTCTGAGCAACCAGTTCCAAGCATCCATAATTTCTCTGGTCAAATCAATTCTCAGCACCCTCATAGTAAAGAGTTTTTTTCTAATATCTAATCTGAAACATCATCTTTCAATTTAAAATTGTTACTCTCCATCCTATCACTGCACTTCCTGACAAAGAGTCCTTTCCAGTCTTCTCTTTAGGCCCCCCCTTGGGGTACCAGAATGTTGCTATAAAGTCTCCCTGGAACATTCTCTTCCCTAAAAGCTAAATAACCCCAGCCATCTCCTATGGGAGATGTTCCAGCCCTTGCATCATCTTTGTGACCCTCTTCTGGGTCTGTCTTATGCTGGGGACCCCAGAGCTGGATGCAGCACTGCAGGGGAAGGGGGGGTCTCATGAGAGTGGAATAGAGGGCAGAGCCACCTGCTTTGACATGTTGGCTGCAATTTAGATGAAGCCCAGGACGTGGTTGACTTTCTAGGCTGCATTGGCAGGTCATGCCTGGTTTGAGATCCACCTGGTGCTGTGCAGATGGCTGTGTGCTGTTGGGGCTCTGCAGGGTTTGCTGTTCCTACAGGCACCAACTACCTCCTCAACAAAAAGTTCACCAGTGGTGGTCTGGAGACACTCCAAATTAAATATTGTAGACTTATCCATGACCATACCCTTTGGAAAAAGGTCATAGTTCATGAATTACTGTGTGATACATCTAAAGCAGGATGAGGCCTACCTACTTACAAGCAGGATGGGTCTGTGTGTGCAGAGATGCCTTGGCTGGTCTGCAGGAGTTGGTGCTGGCCCTGGAAGCATGCTGTTTCAGCAAAGCACTGCTGGGGGGCTTTCAGATTCCAGCCAGCCATGAGCCATGTGGATTCCTGGGACTCTTTTTTGCTCCTTTTGTCTCCTTTGGCTGCTCCAAACCAAGCAGAGCTGTTTCTAGAAACAACAAATGCTTTGCACCCACATGAAATGATTATAGTCTCATCCTTCTCACATCACCTGGACTATTCCACTGCCACTGACTGTGGGCAAAGTCCTGGCTGCCTTAGTCTGAGACTGGCCAGTCTGAGACTGAGCAGTTTTCCTGCTGCATGGCTGGTGGGTAGGAGGGTGTACAAGAAAGTGGTGTCCCTATATGATGCTGTGGTAGTATGGCCTCAGGGTATCTTGTTCTTTTTGGGGTCTCCTGCACCAGCAGCTCTGGCTACATGGCCATACCAGGAAGCACAGTCACAAAAATGGTAGAGATATAAATTACAGAAACAAATGCTATCTGAGCTTGAAATAACTGTGTCATGCTTCAGGGTATCCAAGTCACAATTTGGATCAGATTGGATTTACTGCCTGTCACAAGAATTGATTCTGGCAGGGATAATCAGTACTGCCTCTTGAATGGTGCCAACACATTCATGCCCAAGAGATACATTCCTTGTATTAACACATGACAATCAAAATACTTCAGTGGTGGATGAATGTACTGAGGGGCCTAAATACACAAATCTGTGTGCTTGCTCAACCATGATGATATTTTCTGATTTTAGTTTCTGAAGTGAAAACACACCCTTCTCTGTGGCAGATGATCTTGTCAGTCCAGGTTGCTCTAGGCAGAGCAGATGTACTGTGTGTGTGCTTGTGTTACCTAGCACATGGTAGGGGGGAGAAACTATGCTGGTACCTTGTGGCCTGGATACACCTAGGAGAGATGGAGCCCTTCTAAATGTGGAGCTTCATGTAGCTGTACTGTTTAAACCTGCCTTGTCCATGTGTTGTGTGCATGTTGGTCATAAGGAGTTCACTTGAAGGTCAGGATTGGAGACTGCTCTGGGCAAGTATCTCCAGCAGTGCCATGGTGAGCACACCTGGAGAGCTGCACCAGTTTGTCTGGACCCTGTCCTCTCTCCAGGAGTGGTCATGAAGACAGGGACTGTGGTGGAAGGCAGGGCAAAGCAGGTGTACGTGTTACTGCTCCCCTTGTGAGGTGGTGCTCACAGTAACTTCCTGAAAATAATCCAAGAATTTCTCTCGTGTACTTGTTCAGGGTTTTTACAGTATTATGTGATTGTGTGGTTTTACAGTCTTCTCTGCCTTCATGGGGAACTCCCCATGAGTCAAGGTTTCAAGCAGCAAATAACCTCTATGAAAAATGCAATGCTTCCCCATTCCCTTCTCCTCACTTTATGTTCCTGACCCTCAGGGCTGGTTTGGCAGTGCCTCAGCTCCTGGCTCTGATGCAGGCTGGTCATGGACTGTGCAGGTGGTTCAGTCAAGCCCACCACTGCAGATGATGCAGTGCCTTCAGGTGGGCTTTGGGACAGGTGAAGAGGAAACCTCTGCTCTTAGATGTTGCTGCTGCTCTGCACTATAGATCTGGGGCCTCGCTGTGCTAAGTGATGCACAAACAAATGTTCCAGCTCCTTCTGCACTGTGTTACAGCACACTGGAATCTAAAAGAATTCTGCCATGGACTCGGGTAGTAATCCAAACAGACATATCTACGTTCTCTGGCTTTGCTAGCAAGAATTTGCCAAGCCACTTAAGGAAGCGAAGTAGTTTCCAGAGACTCTGCAAAGCTGCTTTGGCAGATATTTTATTAGACATCTTTGCCAGGAAACTGAAGCAATACCATGATATGGTAAGGGACTCTTAACTCTCTTCCAGTGTCAACATAGTGTGAACAAATAGCCAGCTGCCCCAGAGCTGTATGAAAGGATACACATCAAATACATGCTTGTGTGTAAGGCATGACAGATACTTGTCATAACCTTAAGCATATGACAATATGTTGCTATCTGGACCAGAATAATTATTAGAAAAACACTCTACTGCATTCTGAGCATTCTCCATTTCAGTGCTGTTGAAAGCCATATTGTAGCCAAGATATGAATATTTTAAATGGTTTAACTTTACGGTTAAGAAAAAGATCTCAGTTGCGAAATGAAATTCTTGTTATTTTTCCCCTGTCTCTTCTTGAAGAGAAGAGTGAGCCCCTTAGTACTGATCAGCATTTTGTCAACTTATAAGTTGTATATAGCATTCAGGGCAGACTTGAAATTCTACTTGAAATTCCTTTTTTAAATGAACAGATTGATAAATTAAAAACAGAGCTGCAGAGCTCTATTTGCTTCAACAATTGATGTTAGTGGGAACAAAAAAATCACTGGAAGTTTCATGCACTACTTAGTTTGCATTTCTGGGATTTTTAGAATAACCAAATATGCATCTTTTAAGGAGTAACTGAATTCAGTTTATGCAAAGAATGCCAGTGTTAACATTTTTTTGTTTTATGACTTTCAAATTTGCTGTCTGACAGAAGCATATAGCTTTTCACATTAAGATAGGCTCTCTGCTCTCCTCACTGTCTGAATAAAAGGCAGAAACTGACACTTGTGCATTATGATATTTATACTGATGTACCTTTTGATGCAAAACCATTTTTTTTCCCCTACTTAATAGGCAGCTTCCTTTATGTGGTACTGAGTGCTAGACAATGAACCCCAAGTGATTGTAATACTCTCTAGACGCTTCAATTATGTCACTTTTTCAGAATTCTGGTGTGGAGCAGGATCATCCAGCCTGCTTGAGCAGCCATCCTCCTCCCTTTCACAATATTTAAAATGTTTTCCTAAAAGGTGAGGTTGTTTCAAGTGCTCTAAGTGTTGAGTCAAGACTGCCTGGGTAAATCAAATAGCAGAGATGCCTTATTTAGCATGAAGTGAAAAAAACTGTGATGGATTCTTATCTCATGAAAAACTGGTCATCTTCCCATCATCCTGGAAGTGCCCCAGTTGCACAGCATATACCACTGGGGCAGAAGGCATTCAGCATGTGAAAGCTGAAGGTGTTGAAAGTTCACTTGTGTTTTTAACTTTAAAAAAGATGTTTGTGGAAGAGCTGTAGGGCGTACTCTGATACGAAGGAATGATGAGCAATGGCCAAGAGTACAAAGGTCCTTTGGCTTTATTGCCTGGCTCTGGCATATTTGTGTATTGGGGCTCTCCAGGAGAGGTGGGATCTGCCTCCAGGGCAGATGTCATTCATCCATTGGAAAGTACACCTGCCTGTTGCAAAACTGTGGAAATGAGGCACGCTAGCTTGTTTGTTTTTCAGAAATGGTGGGGCTGCAGGGAAACGATGAGGCTTTTGAAAACACTGTGTAAAGTTGAAATCAATGGGCAGTCTGGCACTGTGGCAGCCAGAGCCTCCAAGGATTGTGATTCAGTCCTGGCTGCAAGCTGGCACCTGTGGGGTGGTGGTCAGGACAGGGACATCACTCCTGTTCTCATCAGTCTGGCCAAAAGAGACAGGAGCAGCTGTGCTGTTATGCCTCACCAGAAGTGGTGGGATACCTAGAAGAGGGTCCTGACAAGGAGCAGTACCCAGGCTTGGCCTTCTCCTGCCTGATGTCACTTGACCCAGCTCTTCTACCTCATCGTGTGCTCAACTTGTGGAGTAGACTCTTCACAAAAAGCTCCATCTGGATTGATATTGATCATCTTCTAATATGGGCTTATCCCACTGTGTAGAAAGAATAGAGGTTTTTAATTGAAGAAACAGAGAATAATGTGGTGGTTGCATTTTCAAACATGTAGGAAATGTAGATGTGGTACTAGGACAAAGAGTGTTGCAACAGGTCATTGTATTGTGGCAACCCTGAAGGAGATTCAGCTGGATTAAAGCTCTGGCTTTTCCACCAAAGCAGGTGCCTTTTGTCCTTGTATGATGGGCTAACAGGCTGGTAGTGCTGGAGGCTGATGTTGGTCAGCTCTCTTTAGCACTTTCCTCCTTGAGAGCACCTCTTTTGTTAATGCATTGGGGGATATAATGAGGAAATGAAACAGGTAAATACATCTTTTGTAGGTGTATACTCATCCTCCTGTTGTCGTAATGGGAATTTGCACTTTTAAAATCTGTATTGACACAATTCCTCAGAGTCTGAGGTAATAGGGATCAACTTCTGTTGTGCCAGGATGTGAGTCTTGAGATCAGCATGGCTGTGAGCCATTGGAAATATTTTACTTGGTATGAGGAGAGATGAATAGCAGGGTTGTATGTCAGGTCTAGCTGAATAAAGACTCCAGTTAATCTCTGCTGAGGATTTTCAAAGGGAAGTATTTATCCTTGTGCCAAATGTCTTTACCTGATATGTCTGACCTTGGGTGCTGTGTATTTCTCCTCTAAAGGATGTGAGATTTGGCATGCTGCTGATTTGCTAGTTTTTTCCCTGAGAAGGGCAGGTGTGGGTGTACTTCTGCTCTGTTCCAGTGCACCACTGCAGAAGTGGTGAGAAGTGAGGGCAAACAGAGCAAGGCCCTCTTGAGGGGTGAAGGTCAAGGTGTGTGCAACTGGCCTGCTAATCAATGTATCTCAAGTGCAATAAGAATTTAAGATAGAACTCCTCCACCTAGAAGTTATTCTTATAAAATTGTGGATTTATATACACAGGGAAATACAAAGCTCTGGGGGGAAAGTCGATATCTGCTGGATATCACTGTAAAAACCAAAAGTGCTTAGTCTCTTTCATTTTTATTTTAAAAAAATCGCCTCCATTTAACAGTGTAACAATGACTTCAGAATTCTTTAGGTTATGGTCTCAGAGCAGAGGGACCAAATTATTGAAAAACTTAACTTTGCTGAAGCAGAGAGTGTAGCTCAGCCAGTGGGCTACTGGAGACCTTATCTCTCACTGCAGCAACCTGAAAGGAAGGGGTAGCGAGGTGGAGGTTTGCCTCTTCTCCTAAGTAACAAATGATAGGGTGGCAGAGAATGGCCTAAATTTGCACCAGGAGATGTTTAGATTGGATATTAGGAAATATTTATTGATGAAGAGGGTTGTCAACCACTGGAACAGGCCGCCCAAGGAAGTGGTTGAATCATCATTCCTGGAGGTATTTAAAAGATGTGTAGATACGGCACCTGGGCACAAGGTGGGCTTGGAAGTGCTGGGCTGATGGTTGGACATCATGATGTTTAAAGTTCTTTTCCAACCTAGATGATTCTACAATTCTAGTTCTACGCTCTTTCTGATGGTTTTCAACATTTAAGGACAAATGATGAAAGTGTGTGTACGTGTCAAAGCTGAAAGCAAAGTCTCAAGGAAGGGAGCAAGAATATACTCTGGATGTTCTTGCAAGACAATTTTGAGCTGAGAAACAGTGGTGGGCAGGAGGGCTCTGCTTTGGAGGGAAAAACCCCCTCCTTATTCTCATTTTTCCTGCAATCCAGATCAAAATTTGTAATGATCTGAATGTTCAATCAGATTTATGCTAAAAGCAAACCCAAGTAGTGAGGTTGATGCATCATTCTGTGGGGTTTCCTTGTGTGTAAAAGCAGAAAGTTTGAGCTGATGTTTGGTATGCAAAGCAGAAAGGAGGAACAAGATGTGAAAGGTGTGAGTTATGGGATGGCTAAGCATAGGTTTGCTGAAACTCTGTAATACTGGAATAAAAAGTGGGGGTCTTCATGCTCTTCTTGGGGTGATTTAAGCAGGCTGTAAAGAGTGTTGATGAAAAAGTTGAAGCAAAAGGAGAAGTGAAGTGTGCACTCTAAAGGAAACTTAAAAAATCCCACAGTTAGAATGAAAAAGAAACTAATCCACATACTTTGATAAGGAATGGAATTTTCTGCTGTTTCCCGGACAATGCTGGCATCATGCGGCCACTTTATTTAGCTTGTTTTGTACTAAAATATTTCTGAAAAATCGTTTTCTCAACATCTTTCTGACTGGTATTCCTAAAAAAAAATAAAATAAAAAAAAAAGTTCATGAACACACACAATTCAATGCTCATGGTGTGACTCTTGGGGATGTCCTGTGCAGAGCTAAGAGCTGGATATCCCAACTCAGAATATCTTGTGACTCTGTGACTGCTAAACTCAGCTGCTTGCCTTGCCTGGATGTCCTGCAGCACCATCTCCATTTTCTGCAAGACACCAGGAGTCTTAAATTGGTCACTTGGGGTCTTTTACTTTCTGCCTACTGTTCATGTTTTTAAAGTGATCAGTCTGCCTCTTTTAACACAGAACAGTTTTTAGCTGTGTCTGGCTTTTGAATCTAAATGAAAGGAAGAAATTGCCATGTACATGGCAGGCTGTGGTGGGAGAGTTTTCCCACTGTGGGGACGTTTGTAAGGAGGGAGAGCAATGTTAGAGGACAGTAGATTTGCAGGGAGGGAAAGAAACTGAAACAGCAATTCTTCCCAAACTGGAAGAATGTGGGATGCAAGAGGAGAGGTGAAGCTTGTTTTTGAAAGACCAGGAGCAGGAGAGATGATGCAGGGGCCAGGACATACCCACACAAGGAAAAAGGGGTGAGAACAAGGAGGAAAGAGACCTGCAGTGATGCTTTTCATGCCTTTTCTGCAAAGGAGCAACATCCTGTTTAAGGATCTTAGAGGAGTCTTCTGGAGTCTGCTGGGAGAGGAAAACTGCATGTAATTCTGAGCTGAACTGATTAATTTAATAAATCTAGCTATGTGGGAGTATTTTTTACAGCAATACTACAGGTATTTTTGAAGAATGGAAACCTGAGTAGAATTACACCTAATACTACTTGAAGTAGAATCGTTTTACACTGACTGGGTTCAAAGAACTTTGCAGAAGTGCTCCTGAAGCTCAAGTAGATAATGCTGGGGTAGAGTAGTTTTAATCAATGATACTAGCAGTTTATTAACATGAATCTCAAATAATCTGGCAGGAACAGAATTTGTTAGAACTTTTAGAAATTCTGTACATCCAGATAAAATGGCAAACTTGGAAAAAAACATAAACAGTTGGAAAAGTATTTCTCCCAATTGTATTTCAGATCGTCTAAGAGATGATGTAGCAATATTACATTTATTATAAGACAGAGCAAATGTATAATTGCACACAAGTACAAATGCACAGGGTAGAGGTGTATGTTTGTATATATTTCAGTCTTTATAAACACTTGTGTATATATATATATATGCATAGACACATTCCTTTTTATGAAGTTTTTTTAAAGAAAACCTCATACAGGTAAAAAAGAAATGGAAGTATAAATGTAAAATGAATGATAGAGCTGTTCAGCTTTGTAAAACCAAACAAGTCTCAGTCACAAATAAGTGTTATGTGTCTGGATGCCTGATAGGGGGTAGTGAAAAGTGAGTTACTAAGAAACACATGCCTCACTCCAAAGTATGCAGTGCTTGCTCAATAAATGCAGGCATTTGTTTAAATAAATATTGACTATAATTATGGTATCTTAGTGGCTTTTATGAACTTTTTACTATGTGTTTAAGTGACAGGAAATCTTTAATCTGACTTGATTGAGATTTAATGTTTTATCTTGTTCAGATTTGTTTGCTCTTTGTAGCTTGGATTCTGACAAAACTTCAGCAGGGAGCAGGATACAAAATTCCACAATCCATGATAATAGACTTACTTGGGCATCTGCCTTGCATAGTATAAAACAGACAGTTAAATGTTTTTGCATCTAGGTGACAATTCAAAGCACATCACTAAATTTTTTCTCCTTTATCACTATCACAAATTTCTATCCTTTATCACAATAATTGCTGTTCCCTGGGAAAGCTTTCTTCATCTAGAGCAGACTCAGGAAAATCAGACTAATTGAATTTGGTTCTGTAGATCAATGAATGTAGGCTCTGCCTTTCTATGGTAGATACTTTTCTGTAGCTTCTGTCCAAAATGGGAAGATGCTTTTATTTCTTTGGCTGTACATGGTTAAATATAAAAACTAATGTATGCACATACCTATTCTGTGTTAGGTTTGCTAGATCATTTGTTCATAAAGACTGCTTTTTCAGCTCCTGTTCTTAGAAATTTGATAAAGAGACAGTAAAGGTCGTGTGTGTGCTGTTTTATGTGCTTTTTCAGTGCAATTTTAAGCAGGAGACTGTCTGCATTGTTAAAAGTTGTTGGGCTGGATACAAATTGAATTCATCAGCATGTAGAAGTTTTACTGTCAGAGTATGACTTACTGGAAGCTATTAAATAAATTTTCCTGAGTGTTTTGAAAGGGCATAAATGGCTGAAAAAGAAAAATTAGAAAGTAAGTGTGGCTGGGGAGAAAAAGAACAGGTTCTTCTGCTTAAATGTGGAGCTAGGGAAAAGGTGAACTTTATGATAGATTACGGTTTCTTTAATTGCAGCCCTGCCTTCCCAGTTCTGGTTTGAAGAATTAGAAATTCATTCCTTAATGTTCCATAGGCTTTTGCATAGCTCTATGGGTGAAAGGTGGGATGTGTCATTTACAATGACCTTAATCATTTTGGGCCACGATATTCCTGATGTCTGTGTAGCTTTACCAGAGCCATAGAGAGCAACCCCTGGCATGTGGAAGTGAAGTGCATCTTTACAAGGCAAACAGGCTTACACCTCTTTCTGCCACAGAAGGAAACTTTGGTTGTGAAAGAAAAATAATGAGCTGGTTGAGGGTTTTTCTAAGCTGTCACTTCCCCATTTCTCAGTGGGGGCAGAGCAAGTATCAGCTTAAGATAACATCAAACATGATAGCAGGGCATACTTTATATTCTCCAGAATATTGGCTATGAGTATGCCTTGCAGGAAGGACTGACACATCACATGCTATGTAAAAGGATGTGCCTTTGAAATGGACAGTATTAAAATGTTTGCTGTTGTTGATTTCAAATCGAAATCTATTTTCAGGAAAAAAAAGAAAACATGCTAAATATTTTCTTTATATTTTCTTTTCAAGGGGAGGAAGGAAGAGACCTTCTTAGCTAGTTCAGATCATGGTTTCCTACCTAGTTTGTTAAAGATTAAAAGCCTTAGGAGGGAGTGTGCCTTCAAGTATCTCTGGTGATAGAACTCAATATGGAGGTTTCAGCCCTAATTTGTGAATGAGAAACATCACAAGAAGTTGAATACAGACTGAGAAATCAGCTCAAATGCCCCATGGAAAATTTGACTGAACTGGAGATGATATCAAATTTCCCCATGAACCAAACTCATCTGTCCTTAAACTCCTAATGAGGTCAGTACCCTGGCAATGGTAGGAGAATGAAGTTGCTCTTAAAAAAAAGATAACAATAAAATTCCCAGGCCCAAAGAAATCAGGATTTTAAGACTGCATTGCTGCAGGAATTGTGGGGTTTACTTTTTGGGGAAGAGTGGAAAAAGTGGTAGATATTCAAGATCAAAGCATTATGTAAGGATAACTTTGTGGCTACTAAATTCAGGCTGAATACCCTGGCTTTCCTGGGTTGTACCTGTTGCTCCCCAGTTTGAGGACAGGCAGGGAGGAAAGTGCTGCTTAGTTAAGTGTCATGAGAATTTAACAGCCCTGAGGATCATGTGAGGAACATGTGAGGATCAGCAGGAAGGAGGATTGCACTTGACTCAGGTTGGCACTATGCTGGCAGAATGCTGCCTGCTCAAAAGGAGACAATGTATAGTGAGATACTCCCTCAGCTCTGGAATGTGGGAAAGAAAGGAGTATTGAGGGAGCTGTGTGACCTTAAGCAGCCATTTAGACAAGCTCTAGGTTTTAGATGTCATGTGGAAGGTAGAGAGTGGCAGAAACACGCTGTCTGTCCATTTGTTGCACTGCTTGGGCCAGCTACTTGCTGGTAGCCCTCCTGGTTGCCTTGCTCCTTGCCTTGCCTGGCCCCCCCAGGTGGATTTGGTCTGTGGGACTGGAGGCTGATGGAAAAGCTTGCAGGGCTGCTCTGTAAAATGCAAAATATGTACCAGCCTGAGGGAAAGAGTGTGGGAACTGCATCGCAGTGGTGAGGCTTGAGAATAAGTGAAAACAGGTAATATCACAAAGGGCATCAGGTCTCTTATGGATCCTGGGTGTGACTGACTTAGTGCTGTTGGAAAGTAATTGGAGGAAGAGTTTTCAGCATTAAAAACCCTCTACCCTGTTTTTTTGGTAGAGCCACACAGGATTTTGTCTGCTTAACACATAATTTTTCTTTTCCCTTCCTTAGCTGTGTTTCTATCTCATTCCCACCTTACCATATATTTAATATTTTTAAACTTTTCCTTTGTGTCCTTGCTATGGCATGTGCTCTTTTGAGCAAGTCACTGTGATCTTTGTAGGCTGTGTTGCTTGCTCCCCACACAATTGCTCTGCTGCAATGTGGTTCGTGAAAATGAATTTGTTTGCTGCTGCTGTTCTCTTTACCCAAATATTTATCATAACAGATATGAAGGCTGTCGTGGGATTTTTAAACTTAAGAGGTGGAGTGGGTAATTGAACATGTGAGACATGGAGCTCTTTTAACCATCCCTGAAGGAAATCTGGATATTTTGTGTCTCTAACGTTTTCCTTTGGTGTACTTGAGCTGTCTGTAATTTATAATCAATTCAACCCTTCCAACATTTTTAATGAGAAAAATAACCCTAATTTATAGCAATAGGTTCAATATATAGTGTATATTACCCTGGTAATAAAAACATTCTACAATATTTTAATCTAGTATTATGGAATATGCTTGGGGTTTTTTCTTAAATGAACATAAAGGCTGAATGCTGGAAGATGCTCCATGAAAACAAATTTTATTATTAATCAAACCAAACCACAGAATTATTCACATAGTGATTTTAAAGTGCCCAAGACAGTCTTTAATTGAAATGTTACAGAAAATAACAGAATGAGAAACTGTGTACTTGGTGTTTAATTAACTTTACAATGTATGTTCAGAAGCTTGTTAGATTGCTCAAAATGCAACTATAAGATGTAAGAGTGTGTTGGCAACATAAGTTCATTTATGTGTTGTCCAATAATAAATTTCAGCTTAGATTAATAAGCATCTTCTTAATTAAGGTCTTCCCTTGTTGCATGCTGAAATGGCTGATGCTAAGTGCCATTTCCATTCATTGTGTCCCATTAACTTCAGCACTTGCTCTTCCTTATAAGCTGCATCTGTCACACAAAGAAACCAGGTTTTAACAATGATTTTCTCTCAGCACCTGTCATGTAGTTGAATTTTTTTTTTTCATTCTCTTATCTAAATCCAGGCTGTATTTTAGCCTTCTGTGGCTGTGTAAAGGATGCAGGAGATTTAAAGAACTCCCTGGAGGTAGGTGTTGGAATGGCTTTGTCCACTCTGTGGTTTTGCTCTGGGTCTTTTTCAAAAAAGCTAAAGGAGGACATCTAGACTTTGTCAAAAGGTCCAGCTTGTGGTCTTGCAGTAGTGATGGATAGTGGAGGATTGGAGAGGAATACAAGGACAGGAGAAACCTACGGTGATGCATTCCTGTTGTGCTCTGTCTGAATCTCACTGCCGTGACCTTGTTCAAGCTGTGGATCTCCATGCTACCAAAAGCTGCTTCCATAACTGCTCAGGGCTTGGGCCCTCAGGGCTTTTACACCCGTGCCCCCTGTCCTCTTGGGTTAGCAGATGTGCTCTTCCATTCTACCACCACAGCAGCTCCAACTCTGTCCTGACACTGCTGCTTTGGCCTTGTCCTCACCACTTCAGCACTGGCCAGTGAAGCCTCTGGCTATGTCTGGTGTGGTGGGGGGTAAATCAAATATAAGTAGTTTCTCTGCACTTGACAAAAGCCTCTTCCCTCTTTTCTAACTGCATAACAAGTTGTGTGGGATGAATTGTAGTGCAGTGCCGGCACCCCTCTTGTTACCAAGGTAATATAGCGTGGCCTGGGTTAGAAGGGACCTTAAAGTTCATCTCCTTCCAACCCCCCTGCCATGGGCACAGACACCTTCCACTGGACCAGGTTTTCAAACCCCCGTCCAACCTGCCATTGAGCACTTCTAGGGATGGGGCTGTACAACTCCTCTGAGTAACCTGTTCCAGTGCCTCACCACCCTCATGGTAAAGAGTTTCTTCCTCACATCTAATCTAAACCTACCGTGTTCCAGTTTAAAGCCACTGTCCTATCACTACATGCCCTTGCAAGAAGTTCCTTGCAGGTGTCTTGTGGGTCCCCTCAGGTACTGAAAGGCCACAATAAGGTCACCTCAGAGTGTGTGTCTGTCAGCCTAGAACAAGGGGTGACTTGTAAACAAAGGAGGGTTGATTTAGAATAGATGTAAGGAGGAAGTTTTTAAAGTTTTTAAACCATTGGAACAGGTTGCCCAGGGAGGTGGTAGATGCCCCATTCCTGGAAACATCAATGGTCTGGTTGGACAGGGCTCTGAGCACCTGATCTAGCTGAAAAAGTCCCTGCTTCTCACTTCAGGTGGACTGGATTAGATAGTCTTTAAAGGCTCTTTTCAACTCAAACTATTCAATGATACACCCGAGAAAGCAAGGGAAGATGGTGAGCAATAATCTTGCTCCTATTCAAGTACCATTTGATATCTAAAGCTAATGTTTAGGACCACTTCCCTGCTGCTCTATTTCTAGCAGGCCTCCTCTCTAAAAGAAAAAGTGTCTTACCTACATCCCCTACAGAATTCAGGTCAGGGCTGTCCCAGAATCCCTGCTGTGGGCAGTGGGCTGCCATGGGGGAGGACAGGGTAGGGGAAGAATGGAAGTGCCCTCAGGACAGCAGGGTAGGCCAGGACCAGGGGTGGAATGATAACAGTGAGGGCAAGCAAAGGTTTTCCTCTTGCTCAGATCCCAGCCACCTGACCCAGGTGCATATCAGAGCTGCCTTGCAATATCCAGAGCTGCCTCTGCTTTGACTTCTATTAGTCATTAAGCCCTGTTTCTAATGGGAAGGGTCGAGTCTCTTGGTACAAAGGTGCCAAGTGAGCTGAGTGTGGCCTCTAGTGGTCTGTTAATATCAGACCGAGAGTCAGGGCTTTCTGAGCTGCTGATCTGTTGGTGCTTTGTGTTAATTATGGTCTGCAAATCTGTGAAAGAAAAGAAAGTGACCACCAGAGATCTGGGATAAAGAGGTTGTTTCCTATCAAGCATCTGCTCAGGTGAGGTCAAACAGCCCTGAGGGCATCCATACTGCACTAAAAGTGCTGCCACCGTGAGGCATGAACAAACTTTTTAAACTGATGCCAAAACTGGATCTCACTGCCAGAGCATTGGTACTTTTTAAAAATATACAGTAGAATATTTCAGTCTGAAAGCTGTAATAGATGACAACGTTTAGACAAGGACAAAGTAAATATTAGATGACAGAAATACTAATTAATATTTACTTCTCTAATTTGCCAAGCTCTGTTGTAGGGTCTTTGGCCCTCTGTGTGTCAGAGATATTTTCCTGTTATCTGCGCAGTAGCTTCTTTGCAGCAGACATCTGGTTTGTGTGTCAGAGGATGTCGTGTCAAAATCTCCAGCCCACCTCACCTGGTCTATAGCATGTTCTACTGTCCTCCACAAGAGAACTGCAGAAGCAAAGCTGCTCACTGTGAGTGTATTGGGCATGAAAACGAGCCCTAGCCCAACAGGATCCATTCCCTGAAGGACAGATTTAAATGATAAGCAATAACCATGCTACCAATCAGCTTATTTGTTTATCTGCTATCTTGCATTTTAATCCCAACAGTATAAGCATCTAGCAGATAAGGCAAATCAAGTGGCCTTTCTGTTTTGCTTCTAGTTTCTGGGGGTTTGTGCTTGGGGAATATGTTTCCCACCTTTCACAGCATCCTGCAACAGATGTGTTCACACCTGTGCTTGCCCACTACTTTGAGGTGCTTAGATGTCTTCAGACTGAAGAAAGTTATTAGTAGTGCTTGTTAAGTACAAAACATCCTTTGCAGTAGGGAACTTTCACAATTCTGTACTTCTGATCTGTGGTGCTGACTCACAAACATGAGTAAACTGTAAAATTGTGCTGGTGAAAAGTGAGCCTTCCCTGGACATCCATCATGCCCCTGACTCAGATGTTATTTCCCTCTGAGGTATCTGGCCCTGCTTCAGCAGTGACTCAACTGTTTGTGGCACTGAACAGCACAAATAACAGCCTGGCCTACTGAGGGAAGCTGAAACTGGCACTGATTATATATTAATATGCTGCAGCTAGGCAGCTACTTTGTGAGAAGCTGAGTCATGCCTGCAGCTGGCACAGAAAAGTCAGAGGTAATTGGGAATCAGTCATGTTGCAACTCACGCTCCTTTCTTCCACCAGGGACCTGTGTCATTTCAGTACCTCAGCAGCCAGGTAAAGTCTTCCTCACCCTGCAAAAGACCTGAGAAATAAAAAAGAGCTTAATTCCCCTTTTGTCTGCTGCAACTTGACCTGCTTGCAGTGGTCTCCGTGATTTATGCTGAACAACACATGCCTGCTAGAGCACTGTCAGCATCATGAGGATGCGCTTGAGTTTTCAGAAGTGTGTAACACAGAACCCACAACAGTGTTTCTAAGTACTGGCTCTTGATGTATCTTGAAGTATCAAGGCTTTCTAACTGTGCCAGTTGACTTTTTTTTCTTCATATAGAAAAGGTTTGATTTTTTTTTTAATTACTTTTTTGCACTTGTCTAATAGGGATGTGGATGGTCTCATGGTGAGATTAGTCACCCTTGGATAAAGGTGATGTGAGGATGCTCTGAAAAAGCATACCCTTTGCCTTTTTGGTTTTTTTTTTTTTTTCTGTTTGAGGGCACAGTAAAGGCTTCAACAGCTGCTTTCTCTTTAGACAGAATCTCCCTCATCTCTGCATTTTAAAGCTGTGCCAAGAAAAAGAACTTTTGGGCGTTTGCCTGAAAAATACAGTAGAAACTATCTTAATATTAACATCTGCAGACTGTTATTTTTCTTTGTAATGAGACTGGGAAATGGTGATGTCTCAGATAACCCTAAATAGATATGGCTGGCAAAAGCTGGCTTGGTTGAAATTGCTAAACTCTATTTCAGACACAAAAATCTTCCCTAACTGATTCCTATAGAGCTTAGGAGGTTGGCTGTAAAGAATCATGTTTTCTTCATATGTGGAAAGAGCAACAACATTTGGAATAAAAAAAGTATTCAAATGGCTGACTAAAAAGTGTCAGTAACTGGCAAACTGGAAAAACTGCCTCCCTGTCTAGCCTTCCTGATGGAGCTGCTTTTCCTGGTGAATAGGTTGTGCTCTCACCACCTTCTGTGAGCACATGCACTCAGGATGGAGTCAGCTTTATCCTGCATGGATAACTCCGATCAGTCTGGGGCTGGGAAAAGGACAGGGAAATAGGATACAGGACAGGAAAGTAGACCTTTATTTGAGCAGTGTTCTAGCCTGTCTCTTCCTCATAGGCCTAAGCTTGATATACAACTTATTTTATAGCAAGAAGGTATCTTTGAAGTTCTTTAACTGAAGAAAATTTTGCTACATTTGCCTTTTCTCTCCTAGCTCAGATCTTGTTTGTTCTCATCTGGTATTTTAATTTCTATATGAGTGGATGCTTCAGGGAAAGGCAAAAAAAATAAAATGAACACCTTAAAATGTAGTACAAGTGTATGAAGTGTGGAGAGCTATGTGTGAGAAATGCTGCCTTGTCTGCAAGGGTGATCTGCCTGTGCAGTGAAGCATGAAATTTGGTTATCATATTATTCCAAACTTTATTGTAGGTTGTGGAGCTGCAAGCATTATTAATGTAAATAAAATGATTCAGCCTTTCCTATGTAACATAGTACTCTTTAATTTTCAGAGAGTCCTGCAGATTTGTTCTGTGCATCCAAGCTGGCAATTGTTTATTTGCCCCACAACTTTCTTCCACAGTAGCTGTGGGATTAGGGACCCACAGAAGGTCCTTGTGTTCTGACCCAGGGCATGTAAAACTGAATGCTTTTAAATACGGTGTTTTTGTTGTTGTTGTGTGCTGGTCTCTTTAAAAACAAAATGCTTTACGTGTCTGGTCCGAAGCATCCTTTTTATCTTGGCAGATGAGAAATACGTGGTGGGGCTGTCAGAGTATTTGGCAGATGCCCCAAGGCCAGGCTGGTCTGTACCCTGGGCTGGCTCTGCTGAGTGCCGGGGGAGCGAGAGCAGAGCTGCAGCTGAGACCCTGCAGATGGCAGCAGAAGAGCACCGAAGGCAGAAGCCCTGTCTGTTCAGAGCAGCAGCATCCCCAGCTCTGCCTCAGATGGAAAACTTCAGGCTTCCCCCACTGAATCCTTCTGCGAGGTTGAAGAGTGAGGGCAGTGAATTCAGATATTCAAACATGCACCAAGTGTGTTGGAGTTCAGTGCTTTGCTGAGAAAAAATAACACTTTGGAAGAAAGTGAATTGTAAAAAAATCCTTAAACACGAAGTGCATACTAATAATCTATTATAAAGTGATGTCTTCTCAGTGTGTCCTGTTATTGTCCTGAGTAAATAAATACTGACAAAGGAACTCGAAGGTGCTGTTTCCCATCATGGGGTTCTTAACTGTGGTTATGATGAATACTCTTGTTCCCAGACTGAGCTCAGGGATGCCTTTGGCAAAGAGAAACAGGGTACCAATACAGGCTGGGAGAGACCTACTTCCAGAGTAGCCCTAACTTCATATTTAACAATCTCTCCTTTGACACATGAGACCAGAAGCCCTCAGACAGAAAAAGATGTGAAGTAATATCATGAATGGTCCTTTGACTGTTGTGTAGCAGGGGCTGTTGCTGCTGCAGCTAAAGGGTGAATTGCAAAAGCTGTAGGACTCTCAATATACCTTGTCCTCATCGCTGTTCTCCCATATGTATTACAAAATGGGAGGCAGGCTTTAGCTCTGACTTTCCATCAGTTCCAGGGTGAAGCTTATTCTGGGAAAATCTTCAGCCAGCAGCTGAAGCTAGTTATGAGCCTGTTTTGCATGGTTAGCTTATGTGCCAGGATCTAGCTCTGGGTGTCTGTTATGATTATTTATTATTGTGGGTGAATGTAATCATTGTAGCAGGCTGAAGAGGCCATTTACTGTATATAATAGCAGCTGATTTTATTTGTTGGTGTGTTTTACTGTTATTAAAAGGCCTCCCAGCAATGCATCTAGTGTTCTGATATCCATCAAAATAAGACTGCTATGAGAAAAGGCTATTGCCCATGCAACACAGCTCTTCTTCAGCAGCATTTTTATTATGTATTTTTATACACATGCAGGTGGTAGTACATAACCTCTGGAAAATGTGCATTTAAACAGTGTGCTTGCACTCCTTTCAGAAATCATGCCAATATACTGATTTTGTCTGCAGTCATGTTCCTGATGGTGGTTTCTCACAGTCACCGGAATAATTGAAAGAAAGGGCAGTGTTCTATATAATGGGGTTTATTAGGCATATTGAGCAGTAATACACAGCTCAGTGAACCTGTGTGTAGCCAAATAACTCTAAGTTGTGGAGATAGTACTTGCTGGCTTAAAAATGAGCTCAAAATGGAGTTTGCTTTTAGCATAAGGGTCGGCAGGATGGGTGTTTTGTTTTGTGTTTACCATCTGCCCTGCTGACCTCTAGAGCATCAGACAGGCAGCTGGGAGGGTATATTTCCCCCCCATATATTTGTTTTAAATAACAGAAAGCTTCAGCTGGCTCCTGATATTTTGCACTATCAAGTCAAAATAGTCAAGCACTTCTAGCTGAATGAAATATGGCGAGTCTAAGTAATGCTATCATGTTACTGTTTTCCTGATCCAAATTGGTTTAATACTTAAGGCTGTCACAGTACCAATGTGTAGGAGCAAACAAAGTGGATCCCAATAAAAAAAATTCACCTGTGGTATGAGAAATGTAATGTGTAAAGATGTAGGTTTGGCTTGGATAGTGAGTGGAAAAAAGCACAGTGTCAGAATAGTACCTGTTGCCTAAAGGATGTCACCAGATGTCACCTGCAGTCTTTCATGGTTGATCTTGATCTGTTTTGCTTAAAATACTTATGATTTTGAGAGAATGACATCTGCAGTGGTGACAGGACTTCTTGGCACAAGAAATATCTGGATTAGAATTTTAGCTCTGAAAAAGGATTCCAAAATTTTGTGCTTAGGGTAGCAGGTCAGCAGGAAGGGCAGAAGGCAGGTCCTGCTGTATATTAGCTGGCAATTAGACACTTCTCTTGGAAGTTGGTCACAAGGATCCATACAACCAGAGGTGCTTGGCTGTGTTTTGAATTCAGGAACTGTTTCAAACACTGGGACACCCTTGGTTGTGCAAGTGAAATCACACTGAAACCATTGCTTTGTCACAAAGAAATCTCAAGATTTTAATTCTTTGAGCTCAGCTTTTTGCCTCTGTTAAAAGTGGCCATCAGCTGGGGAGGAGGGGGGAGTGGCTGACTTGCTGTGGATTGAATGGAATATTAAGTGAGTGACCTTTGAAAGATTCTTTTTTGACATATTTCTGGAGAAATATTCCAATCTTTGTTCCCCTCATTTTAGACCCTGGCCTTGAAATATATTCTTTGAATGCTCTCAGAAGCTTAGCTGGTTTTCCTGTTGAAGCTCATGGAAGCTGGGCTCTGTCCATGTGGTCTGTTATGATTATTCATTATTGTGGGTGAATGTGATCATTGTAGCAGTGAGAGCTGTTTGCCTGTGTTGAGCTCCTTGTCATCCAAAATCCATTTTCCATGTTAGCTTGGCTTGAGACAGCAAGCTGCTGTGGCACCTTGCAGAGATGTCAGCGTACCACAGGACAGAACAATGATGTCTGTCCCTGCAGCCTGGCATAAAATGCAAGAACTCTGTCTTAAGTGGGATTTTGTTTGCGAGGTGTGTCTGTAAATTCAGACACTGTTGTCTGGAAAAAACAATACTGGCAAATTCTAGCAAAGTACAGATTGCTGACAGAGGTTGGCACTGAGGCAAGGAGCATCGGATTTTCTGTCAATAAAGTTTTTAAGACAATGGGATTTCCCTGAGTATTCATTGTTTCTAGAAGACCTTAGGGTGACTCCTTTGTTCTACCTCTCCCTGCACAGCATCTCTGTGCAACACCAGTGTAGGAGTGGAGGTTACAAAAGGTGGAGAAGGACCTTCAGATCGTGTGGGCCATCTTGTGAAGACAGAACAAACTCTCTGAGCCAGAGAAGTGTGTTTTAGATGAAGACAGCAACACAACAGGTGAAGAGATGAATGGAAATGAAATTCACACTATTTTCAGTAGTTTGCCACCAAAATGGGAGAACTAAGTAAGCCTGGAAAGTGTGTTCTGGGGCTTACATTGCTGAGAAGTTACAGAAGATGGTCATTGAGTGTACTGGTGCTGCATGTGATATTTTCTGGGCTCAAAAGAACTGCAGGTAGCTTGGAAATGACAAATAGCTTGAGAAACCAGGAAAATTGTGTGTAATAGAGAGAAATAGCATGGAATAGAAGGAAAGAAGAAAAATATAACTCAGCAGAACAAGTATGAGATACTTCTCTTAAGCAGGAGCAATGAATTGCACAGAAGCAGGATGGGGGAGTAACTCAGTGTGTATAACTCAGGGAGGGGGAGTAAATCTGGTGTCTCCTACAGAAGGAGAGGTAGGGAATGGTAATTTATCACAAGTAGCATATGCATCAGTAGTGTTATGATGCTAAGGAAAGAGGCAAATATGTTACTAAAGTGTACAGTAGACAGGATTACAGTCAATCAGATGTGCTGAGCAGACGTACTGCTTCACATTGCTGTCCTGGCAGTGCTGGAGTTCTGTGAGCTGTTCTGTACGGAGTGCTCAGGAAAGATGTGATCGCCTGGGGAGGCCCCAGCAGAGAGCACCATGAGAGAGCTCAGCCATCTGGCAAGCACAGCCTGTGACAGGTTGGAGCAGACCGATGGTGCTTGGCTCAGAAGATGGTATTCCTCTGTAGTGTAGTAGAGGAGGGCAATGAGCTGTTCCCTGTCTCTGAGGTGGGTACAGAGAGACCTGACGGACCTGAATTGCTGCCTTTGGTTTAGGCAAAGTGTTGGGGGAAAGCTGTGGTGATTAGGATGGAACGGATGGAAGAGGGACTCGGAGAGCACACTCAGCAGTTGGAGGTCTTCAGGAACAGAGCAAGCACCTGTCAAGAGTGACACCAGAAACCTACCATCCCCCTGTTATTTGGGCTGCCTCTATCATTTTTTCATTTGAACGCTGTCTCCATCTTTCATGATTTTTAAAACTTGTTGGACGTTCCCTCCAACTGGAAGTACACCTTCCCACTGTGCAATCCATCCCTTTCCCACACGGTTTCCTCCCGCCGCTCGCTGCCCTTCCTCAGCTCGCCGCTCTTGGGGGACTCCAGGCCGGCTGTGGGAGCCGGGGGGGCCCGGCTGCGGCTCCTGCCCGAGCCCTGGCGGGGTGAGGGGGTCGGGGTGAGGGGTCGGGGCCCTGCCGGAGCCGCTCCCGGAGCGGGCCGGGCGCCAGGGGCCGCTGCCGGACCGGGAACGGGAGAGAAGAGACAGCGGGGCTGGTGTGTGAGGCCCTCGGGCAGGAAACCCCAGCTGCTGCCCACAGGGAGAAGGTTCCCGAGGCGGGGATGGGATGGGCTCTGAGTTGACACACAGATCAGTAAGAGAAGGTTTGCTGATTTCTATCAGTTATTGTTCACTTTCCAAGCCTTGGAAAGCAGGAGTGTGTTCTTCTGGTGGTCTTTCCCAGCTCTACCTTTTTTTCCCTTTTTCTTGAAGATCCATTATGAATGCTAGTCCCGTTTTTCCAATTAGCTGTCCAGGCCTCTGAGTATTACATAGCTGTCACTTTAAATACTCGAACACCTTTTCACACCTTTATGTTTTAGACTTTTCCTGTCCTCTTTAGCACGAAATTTGAAGCATCCCTTAAGTGAATTTGGGATTTTAGTCATTGACAGACTAAACTTGCCCCATTTACTGGCCACCTCTGCTCTGAATTCTTAATCCTGAGCGCTTGAGTAGCTCAGCATGTGGCAATATCAAGTGCAATGTGACAAGGTTAACTCTTATTGCTCAATATTATGAGAAGATGCAATTTTGTATGAGCACCTTCTCAGGGGCTGGGAGCAAATCCTCCAGATTTATGTTGTTTTGCTTTGTTAGGTGTTTTTTTCTTAGGAAGAAATGTCTGGGATGTACTCCGGGTCTCTGAGAGCAGGATTCAGCATGGCTGAAAGACCTTTTGGTTTGACTGGTCCCTCACTGCAAAGCTATCTGCAAACTCTGTCATCCCTCTTGTTCCCTGCAAATGAAAGGCAGCATTTTGCAATTAATTCACTTTCAACTATACTTAATATGAATAATAACGATCTCATTAAGGGCTGACAAACCTGTCTATTTTAGAAACTTTATTTTAACATGGGATGATTTGAATTTCCATAGATAAATTAGGTGCTAGCCTTGAGTAAGTACAAATTTGTAGATAATTAAAATCAGGATTAGTGAGAGAAGAGGTGAAAAATGGGGGTCAGATGCAAACCATCACGGGTCAGGCCCTGTCAGTTTTGCTCTTGCATTTTTGTGCTGTTCAAAAAAAGTTTTTGATTCTGATGGTTAGAACAAGCTTCTAATAGTTTGGTGAACTGAGCTATTCATTTCTAAGCAGGGCCTTATCTCAGCGACAGTGATAAATTCTCTCACTTAACGAAAAGTTGCAGACTAAAAAGTTTAAATATATACTGAATGTCCTTCCAGCTTTATGGGAATGCTCCATGGACACCTAAAATACGTGCAAGAAGTTCAATTTAGTTTAGAGAAAAAAAATAAAATGAATATATATATATATATAAATAGGGGATATATGCTTTGAAATTAATTTGAGATTTCCTTATGGATGATGCTATAAATATTAATATCTGTTTTTTGTGCTCACTGACTATCTTATCTTTTGGCAGCCATTTTGTATGGGTGATAAAATGGGGATTCAGCTTAACGTGCTTTGAAATGGAACTGTTATTCTTGGAATAAAGTAAAGTGCTTGAGGTAACATGCAAAATTCATGCAGCTTCATTGTTCAAGGAATGAGATAATCATTTATGAGAAGTGCAGGATTTAGAAGTTGTTTCAACCTCTGGCAGATTGCAGTGGTGCCCAGCTTGAGACCTTTCTGTGATATAGTTAAGGGTGAATGCTGGAAAATGTAAGTTTGCACACCTCTGATTTGAGCAATAAAGGGCTTTATTTCTCTTTATATCTCACTGCTGGTGGATCACCATTCACACAAATCTATACCTTTTTAATGCACCATTATAATGTTACTGCCAACCTATAGGTATTAAAATTTTTAACAGACCTAATCCTTCTTATGGATTTTTTTTTTTGTTACATCAAAAACACCATGCAGAAGGGAAGTCTGGTGTAGGAGACTCTCCTGTAGCTTGATGTAGGGGGTTTGCAGGAGACATCAGAGCTTAGAAAAACTGTGTCTTGTGCTTTGAGTAAATTGAGCCTAATGTATTACGCTCTGCTGCTGAAACAGCACTAACATAACCTGGAAGTAGCCTTTTAGCAGAGGTGGTACTGGTAGAAGTTGAACCAGGTTACAAAATTTCCTAGAAGGTAAAACAGAGGGAGGGTGATGACAAGCAACCTGGTTGTATTTGCTGTGTAGAAGTGAGGAATGCCTTCATTCCTTGGGGAGTCCTATGGACTAACACAGGCTTCAACTCTTAGGGTCGGCTTAGGTGCATGGCTTTGGGACCTTGACTCTAGACCAACTTGATATTCATTGAATTTTCTACAATTACAGAGTCCACACACTACCAGTGACTCTTCTGGTAACAAGAGGTCAGTGAACTGGAGAGCCATCTTAAATTTTCATTTTTACTGTTTCCCTTTGTGTTAGGTATTCCAGAAGTGCAGGAAGGGGTTTGTTTTAAAGGCATGGTCTTGTTCCTCTGAAGACCTCAAACAGAGCTGGAATTTGGCTGTTTGCTGAGGTTTCTTTGGTTATTTTTAGAAATAGGACATCCATCTTCTGAGATACCGAGGCTTCATCCTGTAGCTTGAAGGGAGTGGGGGGCACAAAAGGTTCCAACAGAGGGTTCATGAACCCCTACAGGAGTGAAAAAATGTAACTGCTATCTTTCTTTGTTTCTGATATCCACAATTTTTATAGTAAAAAGGTAAGTTCTGTTCTGTTTGAAGAGCTGAACCTTTGCTTTTGTTGTCACTTTAGAAACCCAAACAGTAAACCAACCAAAAAAACACCCAACCAAGCTGCTGCATCTCCATTACTGCCCCCCCAATACCAAAACCTTAAAAATGGTAATGCATTTTGCCACTGTGGTAATTTGCAGATTGAAGATAATTGGAATGGAATGGAAAGTGTAGGGGGGAAACCCCATCACCTGTAGAGCTTCTACAATGGCAATCAATTCATTTTCTTGTAGGAGAAAGTGAAAAGTTTCTCCCAAGATATAGGGGTGGTAAGGAAAAGTCAGTGCTCTACTGAATGTTTCCTAGATGTATCAGTGGCCTGGTTCCTGCCTCCTGCAATACTTCTAGATTTTAGGTGGGTGAGAATCTTCCCCTACTGTCCTTCAGTTCCCAGTCCAGCAGAGTAATGTCTTCTGTAGCTGCCAAGCTTTCTGCCCCTCATCATTACTTGGCTGTTCAAAAGGAGGGAACTGTGGAGTGTTACTGAGTGGTAGTTGTGTGGATGTGAGCTGAATTCCACTCCTTCTATGCAAAATTCAGGAGCAGAAGCTGGTGAGTAGTAGCTGGCATATACTGAGGGACCTGCTGCTTGTCAGAGGCCCTTGAGAGGGGCACCTGGTCAGGGAAGAACAAGACAAGCAGTTGAAGGTGGGCAGTTGCCATTATCACAGTGCTGTGTTTGAGGGTAACTTGTTCCATGTGTTTTTCCCCCCTGAGGATGAGAAAGCTGCAGGGCTGTCAGGAAAGAGTGGAAGAACTGCTCTTGTGGAAATGGTGATTCAAAGAGGACATGTTTTTTAGAATGTACACTAATTCCCTCTGCTTCCCACTGATGCTTTGTAGAGGTACTCTCCAGAAGCTGGATTACTTCTGGATTAGCTATGCATTTATGCCCTTGTGGTGACTTCCGTATTTACAACGTAGGCGGAAAATAACTAATTATGAATAGCTGTTTTATGTCATTAGAGTTACTGGAATCATATGTGGATATTGGCCTTTTAAGATGTAGCTGAAATGAAGCCAGGGTACAATCCCAGTAAATTAGGATACTTACTTTTCATCACTTGTCTGGAGTTTCCATGTATTGTGCTGTTTGCAGCAGTGTGAGAAAATGAGAGTTAGAAATGAAATATATTTCTCTGTGATGGTACAGTTTGCAGTAATTTCAGCACAGCCAAAGTTTCCTGCAAATAAAGAAGAAGTTGAGTCTTATGAATTTACTTATTTTATTTTAAAATTGCTCCTGTGGTTGTTCTAAGTGCTTGGAAAGCAAGATTAGAATATTATTAGAAACTTCTCCCTTGGGGCACATCTTTTATAGCATTACCACTGGGAAAAAGGTGATTGGGAGGGAAGCATTAATACTGAAACAGCAAGGTCAAGACATACTTTTCTAGATAATACACCATTGAATGTACAACCTGGTGCCCCTTCATTGTCACAAAGAAATCCTTTGCTAGGCAGAGTGCCATTTATTTCCTAAGTGCCCTCTCACCTTCCTTACTTGTGCACTGGCAGTATTTTTTCCCCCCTCTAATTTTTCTTAAGGTGTTAGGCATAAGAGTCTCCAGCTGAACCTATTCAAACATGGGTGTTCTGGTGAACTGGGATCTACTTTTTGGCTTTTCAGCATTCTCTGAATGTGAGATTTCAGCTGTGAAAGTCTCTAATAGTCTGTAGGATTGAAGAGGAAAGCAGGAAGAGTAGGCTGTGGGGAGGAAAGGAGGTGGTGAGACCTATCCTTTGGTTTCTATGATTCTTTCTTCACTGGGTTTGGTCTTGTAACTTTTTTTGACTGTTGGTGTTTTATTAAATCTGCAGAAAAGGTAACTGGGGTTCCACAGAGCTACTGTCATTTCCTATCCATGGATATAAGGATTGGAATCTGTCTTCTCGCTCCAAGTAGTATTTGTTCTGCATCCAAGGAAAATCTTCTGTGGGATATGTGCTGGCTTGCAGTAGACAGTGTGATCCTCATTCTTTGTTTTCCCATAAAGCAGTACTTTTTGGGATGAAAACCTTCCCTGCCAACCTATTTTGATTTAAATCTGTTTCTACATACTATCTTATTTTCTTTCATGAGGGTTGAAAACTCTTTTTAAAGAAATTTTTGATTACTTTGCTCATTTAGTTTACTGACCCTCTGGCCCCAGTCTAGGTGCTGTACAGAATGTGGTATGCCCTCATCAGGTTCTTTCAGGTTTTCTATCTGTGAAGGAGTGTTTTTGCATGCCCTTTCCCTTGAAACTTCCTTGATACTGAGGTGGTAGAACAGATCAACACCCCAGAAATCTCAAAATAGATGCAGAGTAGCTGGGAGAGCTCTGTGTTTTTTCCTTCCTCTCTTCAGTGAAAATGTTTGCCAGTTTTAATAACGAGCCCTGGATGTGCATCTTGAGATTTGCAGCATCTGGAGTACAGTGCAATGATTTCTGCTCTGTGAGAGGCATGCAAATAAACAGCAGCTTAAAGTTGCTCCCTATCCCTGCTGGTATCTGTGTCGCTTCTGCATGCAGGCTGCCTTGTCAGCCTGTACAAATATCTGCCTCCTTGTGTCGGCCTGAGAGACACATTTTCACATTCCCTCAGCTTCCAAGGCAGAGGGATGGATTCTCTGAGGGAAAGCCTTACATGGCTTCAGTGGTTGACTTCTTGAATTAAATGAGTATTTTCTAATTGGATAAACTCAAGTGAGTCACGAAGCTACATATGATAGGGGAGGGAAGATTGGCACTGAAATGGTTTGTTTATTGCTCAAACCCATGGATAATATTCTTCATGGTACCAAGTTTTCACTCCCACTTCCCTGTCCTGTCCATCACTTTGTATATTGCCTAGGATGGCTCTAAATGGAACAGCTGTGCCATCTGCCTCCAAGATTATTTCAGTCCTCACTGTTTTGGGATACATTTCATAAAGTGTATTGCACATGCAAACATTTAATTGAACAAATGGGAAGCCTCTCCAGTTAAGAAAGCTTTGCAAATGACAAGTAGTGTCCAATTTCCATTCTAATGGTTACTCTGGGGCTTTAAAATATGTGTGAATTCATCTAGCAGGGGCTGATGGTATATTGGAGGCAGATGGCTTGGTTCTGCAAAGAAGAAATGTAAGTGGCTTTTACTATAAATCTTTTTTTTTTTTGGCAAAGGGTTGACACAATAAAGATGTGACTATTACTGAGAGTGCTCTTTAATAATCATACTACCTTATGTTTTCCCTCAAGAATATGCTTAACTGACTAGAAAAATCTATTCTGAATTTTTATGTTTAGCTACAACAAACAGTTTAGGAACACCCTTTTCTTTCTCTAAGAAAAAGACTGAAGAGTGGGCAGGTGATTAAATGAAAGGCAAACACCAGGCCTTACAGAAACACTGCAGACTCTGGAAAGGCGTTGGAGCTTGTGAGAAATGCAGCCCAACCACACTCAATGTCCTTGCCTACCCAAGGACCTTAAGACCAAGCATAGACCCAACCTTCCCTGTAGATTGTCAGATTTTTAAGGTAGTTAGGAGGTGGGAAATCAGAAAATAATTGAAATTTTTTCTCTTAGGGCTGTGCTGGTGACTTTTGCTTTAAGCTTCAATGTCTTTTATGTCTTAATGCTCACGAAAGCTCAGCTGTGAAGCCGAGGATTTCTCAGTGGTTTGGCTGAGTGGGCAGAGACAAGAGTTGCTGAATGCAATGCAGATGAACATGCCTATGGTATGAGTAAAGGGGGAAGGCCTTGGGAATATTGATAGTGCTTGTCCAAAGTTGCATTTAATGAATGTATGGAAGTAGGATGTCTGATTTAGGTTTAGCTGTTGTCTATGGCTTTGAGACACTTCTGATACCTTAAGGGGATAAAACATAAGCAAGTATAAATTTGTCAGTAGATTTAGCTGCACAATAAGGGCAGATCTTGCTAGCAGGAGCAGGAAGGGTGGACACTCCAGGTTTGCATAACTGAGAATATCTGCATGTTTGCCACAAATTTGGTCAAAGCTGTAAAGTCATCACACCTTTTCTTCTCCAGATTTACTGAGATACACTTCTCTGATATTTTCCCTCCAAAATAATCTCTTGTCATTTTGTTTCCTCCTACCTCAGGATCTGGATGTATGTGTGGATTTTTGTTCTGGATTCTGGTGTTAGGATTATAAAGATGTTACTTGGATGGTTTTCTGAGCTCTCTATCTGGAAAATTGTGAACAACTGAGCTCTGGAGTTGATTTTAAATCTATCATAAAAATAAAATTAAATGGGAAGAAAGAACTAAATGTGCTACCTACCTAGGGGACCACCACTTGACATTAAATACAAAAAAGGCTTGAATAAATCCTAAAAGTTGAAGTAACTGTTGAAAAACCCACAACAACTACACACAGCCTCCGAATAATAATTATCTGGTGTAAAGTCTGGGTTTATGTATTTGAATTTGTATACTAATGAATACTTTCATATGTCTTAAATATTAAAATATGGTTCTTATGGCTCCTTTTATAAGAACAGACTGGATTATTGAGTCTTCAAGTGGCATTTTTTCATTGTTACTTGAGACAAGTTTTACTAGAAAAGAAGACAGACACAATGAAACCTTGACAGACTCCTTAAGTAGAGTAGTTTTGGCAGACACCAAACTAGTGCTCATAAGCCTTCTCAGTGATTCTTATTCTAACTGTAATAAGCAGGTATTGACTTTGTTGTAATCAGCATCAAGACTCATTGACCAGAGAGGTAAATAGTGGTGAGAGCAAAGCCAGGGTCAATACAATCCTCAAGGGTCTGTTAATCTCTGTAGACTGAAAAGAAAGTCAGTATTGGTGGTATTACGTGATTCCAGTGTAAAAATTTCTTTTATATGCATACAAAAAGGAAAAGAGGAAGGATAATCCAAAAATGTAATGTAGCTATTTCAATGGACCCTGTGTGTAGTGTTCAGGTCATAAAAGTTGATCATTTTACTAATAATATTCTACATGTAATTTTTTTGTGTGATGCAGCCTGAATTTGGATCAAAAGCACAGAATGGTTCTGAGACAGAGTGACAACCAGATAACACTAAGTTTTTTTTCTACCTGGTGTGCACAACCCTGCCAAGAGCTAAATATTGTCCTGTTAATGCAGCAGACTGTTGGAGTTGCTGTCATTGCTCACTGCAGAATAACAAAGTGCTTGCTGCTTCTCAGGCTCAAGAGGCACAGTTCTTACAGCAAGGCAGCACCTACCTCAAAGCTGGCTGGTAAACTGATCTGTGCAGATCAGGTCTGCTGGTCAGTCTTCCTAAACAATTACCTGACTTTTAACTGAGCCATGGTTTTGAGCAGTGCATGGTTTTTTTGTGTCATCTGGCTCTCCCTGCTTGTCCCTCCCATGGTCTCTGTTCAGTTCTTCTTCTCTGGTCCATCTCTATCTCAGCTGGGGTAGAAATCTTAGAAACTAACTTACTTGATGACTAGTCTGTAGTTTTGAATGCCATGCTGTTTGAAAACAGTGGCGAGCTTTCAGAGAACTTAATTTGGACTCAATTTGTGATTGGTACAGTACAGCATTAATTCGGCACAAATGAGCTATGGGGTCACAGTGATGTCAAATAAACGCTTATGAATGTCTGCAAAATGTGAAGTCTTGCCATTGTCCTAGGGAGGTCAGTGGTCTAAAGAGTGCTTCTGGGTTTCAGAAACAAAAGCAAAGCCGTTTTGAGAGGTTCCTGTAGCATTTTCCTTGCTGCCTGTGTCTGAAATGGGATTTGCCACCCTGCCAGCCCTGCTGCTGTGGTTCACGAGTCACACTTCCTGATGTGCTTTTTGAGAGAATACTGTCAGCTCCTAGACAGCTAGGTAAAGATGCCTTCTCACTAAAACAAAATTGGATGTTCCTGATTCGTGATTTGTTATTCCTTTTGTATGGCTATAGCAGCTTAAAGTTTCACTCATTCACTTGGGGAGTAGAAATGAAGTTGTGTGACTTGGGAACCTGCTCAAATACACCGAATAATAGGCAGGGAAGAGTAAAAGTGAACAAGCTTGTAGGCAAACCCTTAGGGTGAATTTCCTTCATATAAATTATTCAGTGAGTAATTTGCAAAAAGCAAAGGCATTTGAAGAGAATGGATTTGGTTTGTGAATGACTCAACAAAGTGAAAATAGATTTGGAAACACTGGTCACAAAAAGTAACTGGGCTGACTCTTGTCTCTCTTAGGATAGTCTGCAAGTTTAAAAATTCACATGTTTTTAGAAATACATAAAACTCCTGTTTTTGCAGTTAGTTACATCTACTTATCTACCCATCAGTCTACAGACACAAGCTCTTTTTGCATAAAAAAATTTAATTCAATTCTTAAATAGGAAAAAACTATTAAATAGGAATATAATTTAAGTGATGGAGATATAAATGCTTTGCATATGCTGTATGCAGATATATGCATATGTACAGCAAAAAATATTGACTTTTTTCTATATAATATACTTATAAACATATTCTATAAAATACATTTTTAAAAGTACCTGTCAATAATAAGAAAGGAAATACTATCTTTTCCATTGTTAATAATCCTGGCAGTTCAAATAGACTTTCTGGTGGTATAACATCCTAGAAAAGCATGTTTTGAAAAGTGAAATTAGCTTCAAATGTGGCTCTTATTTGGTGTTATTTCAGGTTTATCATGGTACAGGATGGAATTTGATCAATAAAACTAGTTTAATATGGTAGTCCTGTGGTTCTAGCTATTGTAAGCTTTGGTAGCTCCTGCTGTCCTTTTTATTCCACCTCATTGTGTCTCCAGCTACCCGTTTTACTTCAAGAGAGAATTTCTATCTAGAAAAACTTGTTTTGTTTGCTCTTTAAATGTTAAAGCAATATTTTTGTGCAAGAGCTTACAAATTTCACAAAATGTGAGCCAGACTACTGAGAGGTAGTTTTTCTTGATTGTCTACAAGTTAATTTCCTTCTCTGAATGGTCATCTCTGAACTTCAAGGTAGTTTTCCTGCTTGGGTGATTATTTTCAATCCAGCCTTCTTATCAGAAGTTGGGTAGATTTCAGACTCTTTTGTCTCTTCAGTGCTGTCCCAACCCAGAGATTTTCCTAAAATGAAATGTTGCATCCAATATTGAGAAGTACAAAGAAGGAGGACACTACTATTTATCTAGATGTATGTTAGAAACAACTGTAGGTAGGAAAAAAACATGAAACAATTGAGCATTTTCTGCCTGGAATTAATAGAGCTGAAAAACTGGAGCTGCATAATTGTGACTAACTGTATTAAACCTTGGGTTTCAAACAGTTTTGTTGAAAAGAGGAAGAGAAGGAATGATGTTTCTGCAAAATATTGAGGGCTTTTTTTTGTTTGGTTTGGGTTTTTTTTTGTTTGTTTTATTTTTTTTAAAGAAAGGGGATTTCTTGTTTTCATGTAGCTCATTAAAGTAGTTTCCTGACACCCTGTAGTCATTGGAATTATATCCCAAAATGAGGAGAAAAAATGGAAAATCTGACACATTGTGTCTACTATCATGTTAGGGTTTCTATTGTCTGACATCTCTATTTAATAATAATGATAACCTCTGTTACAATTTCTACAGAAATTTGGCAATTCCTCTTTCCTGACCTAGAACTGTATTTTAGGCAAGGAAAACTTTAGCAAAATAGTGATCTGCTGAAACACCCACTTTAAGAGAATTCCAACATCAGGAGGTAGATAAATTACTGACAAGAAAATATTTAAATAGAAAATGTTTAAAAGAATTTGATAGAAAATATTTAAAAAGCCTTATGCTATTAACACTGAATGGATGTTCAATTTCCAGGCTCACAGCAATGGAGCTAAAGAATGTTGTACCAGCATGACTGTGTGTGTTGGACATGTGGCACTGGACTAACAAATTCATGTGCTGAGCTCAGTGTTAGTCAGCTTAGTCCTGTGGATTCCTCACATTTGCTTTTAAAGTATGTGCTATCCATTTTATCTAAAAAGCACTTGTGCACTTCCAATGTATGGCACAATCAGAGGACAGTAGAATAAATGTTGCCCTTATTTTATTAGGGTTTGCAGTTTACTGATAGCACATAGAATAACTCTCTCAACTCTTCTGTCTGTTGCTTTGGAATGCCCATATCTTTTCTTTCAAATTACAGCTAGAAGTTGGTAACAGTTTCTCATTACTTCCTTTTGCTGGAAACTCACCTACTTCTGTTCTTTGTGATACTAATTCAGCAGCTGTAGATATCTCCCTGCCTGTCTCTGGTCCCTTGTTTTAACTTTTGAAACAATGTAAGAACTTTTTTTTTTTTTTTTCTTTCCTGTATGAAAGCCAGAAATAACTTTATTCTGTTAAGGTCTCTTGGAAGAGTGGATTTCCCTCACTTTCAAGTTTCCTTAAGGGACTGAGGGCAGGCTAAGGGTATTGTAAGTCTTGTAAGAGCCCTGTTGTCTGAATTCAGCTTTGTTGTACTTTGGTGCAGCAGGCAGTACCAAAGTGGGTAAGATGTGTTGCCTACATTGCAGTCTGTGTTTATAGTGTGTTAAATCTAATTCTGCATCCTTTAGCCATATAAACCTCCTGTTCTGCCTGTAGGCTAAAATATTATCCAAGTCTTTATTTTTTTTTTAGGTTATCCACATCAGAGGCTGATCAGAATTTTGCCCTTGCTAGCTTGTCTTTGAGGCTTCCTCCTGTGCCCTTCACAGTGAGAAAAGCAGTGTAAATTTGTGCTTGTCCTGAGGCAGCATTCACCTGGGTATCCCTCTCTGCTCCTGATCTTACTCCAAGACTTTCAACTTACTTCTTACTCCAAGATTTTGGAGTAAGAAATCTTCATTAGGACTTGGAGGTTGGAGAAGGTTTTTCACTGCAGAACTCTTGCATTGTTCAATCAAACAAAGTGGCCAGAAGAAAAAAAAAAAGCTTAGTTAAGGTTGAAAGGTAATCCTTGTTTCTATGGAGTTTTGATTATACCTCGTGTCTGTTCTTCACAGATACTGAGCACTCCAAATACTGTTGGCAAATGATGTAACTTCCAATGCTGTCTGATCAGAAAGCTTCTGAATATTGGCCCGGTAAACACATGGAAACTCAGTAAAAAGATAGTTTGCACAGTCTCACATGTGGTCATTGCCAAATGTTGGGGCTAAATTAAAATAACTGGCAGCTGCATGCAGGGCTGTTTCCTCATTGTAAACATATGGACAATGTTCCCAGAGGAGAGTAGAACAGAGTTTGTCTGGGTTTGAGACGACCTTGCTGGTTTCCACTTGGGAAAATGGATCTGGTTGGGCTTCTCTGCCCCTCTTCTACTTTGTTCCCACTTGCCTCAGAGGGTTAAGCTGAGGGGATCAGAGAAGTGGTGTTGTGAAAAATGAGGTTCACATAATTTTTATAGAATTTAAAAGTTTAATAACTTTTAATAACTTTTAATAACTCCTTTAAATAGGAGAAAAAATAAAGTATACAGATATGGCCAGGTGTCTCTGCATTCAGCCAAGAGAGCACACCTTACTGACAAAGGATTGTCCCTTAAAAACAGAATCCTACTACATAACCATAAATTCTCATACATATTCATACATTCTTCTTAGGATCTTTGGTGTTCTTCTGTTTAGTTTTCTCTTGCCCCCTTCCCAATAGATCAATCCTCTTGGTGCCATTGAGATTTACATTCTCTGATACCAGAAATGCAATAAATTCCTCCCCCAGAGTTCTGGTCACTTCTGTCTTCATCTGGATAAGATAGTTTACAAATGCAAGAGTTCTCTAGCTATTTTTTTTCCTCAGTCTTTGGGTTATACAAACAAAAGCAGTTTTTATTTTAATACTATGCTATAGCCTAACATATACGTACTATACTACTATTTCTAAATTTCATCAATAACAGAAATAAAGAAAACTATATTAACACAACAAAATTTCCCATTCTTATACACATAACATTCATTTTAATATTTGCGAAAAGCCAACAATATAAAATGTATCTATAACAGTGTGTTGCTGTCTTGGTGTGACTGTAGGAGGTGAAGGAGATAAGATCCCCTGCAAAGCTCCTTCTGCAATTCCTGTGCACTGCTGTCCGCTCTCTGTGTCTCTCCGCACTTGGCTCTTGCAAGCACTAAATCTTTGTGACAGACTGGTGAACAGCCACAAGAGTAACCTGTGGCCAGAGGCTGGAAACTGAACTCCTGCTCTGGGGCTTCTGCTCATAGAAGATTGGAACTGGAGGAATAATAGCAGAGACTCCAGGCTCTTGTGTGTCCCCCACCCCTCAACTTATGCATTGTCTCTAAAACACTGCAAAGGGATTTCTGGGGCCTTGTCTGAAACATGATTTCCCTCCTGTCCATTACCCAGGTACTGCTATTATAAGTGTATCAATTTTCATCTTTCTTTCTTTTTTTGTAAACCCTCTTTTATCATTGGGCATTTCTGCCTTTCTCATCTTATAGGTGTGTGGTGGGAACCAGCTAGCCTTTTGTTTTCTGCAGATGGAAGGAATATGACACCAATGTACTTTTCTGGTATGTTACCAAAATTAACGTATTTCCTTCTCTGCCTCTTCCACAGCATTAGAAGAGTGATGGGAGTGATTTGCCTTGGTTCTTTAAATCTGTGACAGGAAGCATCAGGGAGAAGTATATAACTGCATGTTCTGGAATGGCACAAAGCTGAGAGAAAAGCTGCAAGGGTAATGTTCTGTCCTTAATCTAATAATGTTCCTTGTTCAGTATTAGTAGAAAATGACTCTTTCTGCATTCCTTCATATTGCTCTGTAATAAACGACAGCCTAATACTGAAAATATGAAGTAATTTAGTAAGTTCAGGTTTTGTTGCAGATAATGGATAACTATGCACAGGAGTATAGTAAGTCTTGAATGACAGTTGTATTTGATTACCAAGCCTGAATGCAATGTTCCACAGCACTGCTTTGCCGTAACGCCGTGTCATGATGTAGGAAGTCTGATTGCCCTCGGATCTGCTTGAGCAGTTCTCATTCTGTGGCCTCCTGTCTCATCAAATCTGACAGACTGTGCCCCAGCAGTGCTTGGGTGGAACCTCTGGAGAAGATTTATATGCAATAGGGAGAAGTTCTGGTGACTCAAACCCATCATCCCCGCCTAGCCCAAACTGAAACAAAATTTCTGAGATAGTGCTAAGGAAGTTAAGATTTGACGCAGTTTCCATTTTCAGCTGTGATGTACTGCTCAGACATGCCAAATATTGAGCCATTAAAATGTGTTCTGTGGTTTCACTTATTTTTATTTTTTTTTTAATAAATGGAGTTTTTTTTCAGGTATCCTTGCATTGTCCCTTGGCTTCATTTTAATGATCAGTGAAATGGTTTAAAATGGAGCATTGTCCCTTGGCTTCATTTTAATGATCAGTGAAATGGTTTATAATGGAGTGGAAAGATGACAAAGTACTTTGCTGCATTAAATAGAATGTATCTTTCTCTTAGAAAGTCACAATTATTAAATAATTATTTCTCAGACACTGATAGGAAGATGGATTATGTTCCCTCCTTCTCTTGTGCCCATTTTTTCCATTCAGCCTCTTACCACTGTGCTGCCTTGGCAGGGTGACTTTGAGGAAAACAGGAAGACATCTGCCAGCGTTCTAACGAAACACTGACACTGTCCTTTAATCCTGCCCTAAGAGAAGTCATGGTATTTTGCTTTTGCTTGATAGGAGGCAGCCAAATGTTGTGACATTTTGTGATGAGCTGGGAATGAGGTTTTGTCCTTAGGCACTGAATTAGTTAACTGCTACATTTATTTTGCAGTCAATAAAGTTCAGTCTGGGTTTACTGAACATCCTGTGGGTGTGGAAGGGGTTGCACTTCAGGTAGTTTGCTCTTTCCTTTGTGGAGATTGCCAGTTTTAAGAAAGATTGTGTTGCACATGAATACTTTGTTTGCTTTGTTCACAATTTGCTAGTTTCAATTTTCAGGTTTTTTGGTAAGAATTATTTTTTTTTTTTTTTTTTTTGATTCCTGCATTTACACATATTTTAAGGAGGTATAAAGTTAAATGGGTTTCCAATTATATTTTTTTGATTTGTTTTTTCCTTGTTGTACCTCTTTGATAGAGATCCCAGGACAGGAGGACCTATTTCTCAATTAAAAGACAAATTGCTGGAATGCTCTATGCTAAAAAGATTGAAGCTATATAATACTACTTTGCTGGGACACCACAAGGACATGGAACTTGCTCTTTGCCAGAGAGAAATATTTGAGACTGGAGAGGTCATTTGGATATGCTCCTAACACCACTGTCAAGTCATAAGACTACAGTAAAAACAGTGTTGCATCAGGATCAAGTTTTTCAAAGTGTGCTGTAAATGGTCAAAATAGGGGCTTCTCTGTGTACCAACCAGTGGATATAATTTATTTTGACTTTCAAAAGGCTTTTGTTATACACATTCATAGAAGATGGCTGAGAATTCTTGAGTAAAGTGGGAGAGGAAGGGGCCCTTTGAAAGAAGGAACAAAGGCTGAGAATAAATAGCTAATTCTCAGTGTGGAGGGAGGTTAATAGTGGGGCAGACCAGCTGAGATCTTGAAAGGAGTACTGGGAGATCAGAGAAGCTGTTTCAGAGAGTCCATCACCTACTCTTTAACATCTTATTCACCACTGAAGCTAACTTACACATCTAAGGAAACTTCTTTTGTCTTCTTAATTAGACTGGATGTTAAAAAGCAGCTGGAACTTCTGCAGCTAAACTGAGGCCAAGTAGATGAATCTTGAGGTTTCAGGGTCCTATGAAGGCAGTATAAATACAGAGCACTTGTGATGAGGGTACTTGTAAGGCAGAGCTCCTGCCTTCTCTCAACACTTTTGAAGAGGATGCAAGTTTGCAATATTTGATTCATGTTTTATAATTCTAGACAAGGCACTTAATAGGGAAACCAGTTCAACTTTTTATTTCTCTTTGAAGAAGGAGTTTCTATAGTCTTAGGCCCAATAACATCTCTTGACAGACACCAGCTGTTATATTGTGTGTTTTACTAGTTGATTTGTTTAGATCACATCAGTGCATTGAGCAGCCAGTGAGGGGACCAGAGATATGCATTCTGTGCGTGATACAGAACTCAGATGAGAATTTTGCTCTAAGGAGCTGTAAGTCAACATGAAAAAAGGATGAGCATCATCTTTTTTTTATCCACTTCTGTATATTTCTCTAATGTGGCTTTTTTTATATGTAATGAGGCTCATTTTTGTAGAATGCCATGTTTGGATTTTGCATGTTGTGTTTTGGGGAGAGAAGATAAGAGAGACTGGAATGAAGTAAGGAATGGAACCTGATTTACTTCAGGTCCCTTTAGATTTGAATAATACTTATTAAGTCAAGTATTTGGCCCCAATTCACTTGGCAGAATGAGCTCTCTATACTGAGGCTCTGTGCTATATATACCTCAATGTCCTTATTTGCAACCAGCTATTAATGTACTACAGCTGAGTAAGTAACACACAATCAGTGATTTATTCTGCAAATAGAATCTTGTTTTTCTCCTTTGGAAAATCCATAAGCAGTAGAGTCATCTTGGCACCAAGATCTGTTGAAGTGTAACATTTGCTATTTGCAAACAAGCACCTTAAATTCTTTTTTTCAACCATATCTGCTAGCATGACTCAGTGGCCTAAACATATTGGAAAGGGAATGCAAAAGAGGTCCATGTGGTCAAAGGAAGTCTTCTGTCTATCTTGAGACTTATATATATGTATTAAAATTTTGTATGTAGTATTCGCTCAGATCTTAACTCATTGTTCTTTTACTCAGGGGAGTTGCTGAAGTTATCACATGTCTGCAAGGTGTTTGGTAATATGCTGCCTAACTTAAAACATACTTTGGAAATGGCATATTTTTTGTCTAATCTGTATATTTTTGATCAGAAACTGTACCCAGAATGCAGCAAATTAGAGATTGCCTTGATGATGTAATGGCCATTGGTTGCCTGGAGAGAAAGTGGGTTGAGGTGATAGAGCACTGCAGGTACTCCGCTCTATTGCCTTCATTTCATCACAGCTTTTAATCAACTCTCACTCCCCCCCTTTTCTCTCAGAACATCAAACTGGTTTTAGAAAAAAGTGCTAAGCCAAGAAGAGAAATCCATTCTTTGCTCTTGAAAAGGTGACAGTGAGTGCAGACATGATCCCCTCTGCAAGTTCAGGTAGAATTTCTCTGACACGGCCAGACTTGTCTATAGTTAATGATATGATGGGGGTAGGTCATGGCTAAACCATGTCCACGTCACTTCAAGAGATTAAATTGTGCCCACTGAAACAAAGTGCACAGCTTGCCCAGAGGAGGCAAGATATGGACCTGAGTGATGGAGGAGCTGGTGTTACATGTGAGAATGTCAGGCAGAAAGCCACTGGAGCTTTACATGTTGATTTTTTCCAGCTGGATTTAATGATTTAAGTCCTGTGTCTAGGACCTGCATAATGAACTCCTTTTCCTCCTTTGGGTGATGGGTGTGTAAGGGGGATGTATGATAGATACAAACAGCACTCACACAGAGGTAAAGACAGCAGGTTTTTCTTTAGTTAGGTCCATCCTTAAGCAAAGGATGAAAGCATCCATAAGCATGGAGAGCAAAATTAGGATATTCAACCACTATCCTCTTTGCAATTAAACAACAGACTGAGTTGTAGCTTCATCGTTCAATTTCCTTATGACTGTGGCTCTGAGTCCCCTTCTGTTACTTTCCCTTGGTTCTGTTGCATATAGATACAGTGTCTTATGCTAGAATGGCTGAGAGGAGTCTGCAAAGACAGTCTGATCTGTATTATAGAGAGCTGATACACATCAGAATACTAAGCTGTGTCTTTGGTGCCAGTAATCTACACAACCCAACGGGCTGTGACTGCATTAGATTGCTATGATTTTTGACAGAAGAGACCTTGTTTGCATAAATCCCTTGAATACCGATGGGAGTGTGATTACAGCTTTAACAAAGGGAGAGGTTGAATACAAATTTGGGAGGGCCAGAAAGTGTTTAGTATCTCTTATTGTTTTCATCAGAATTCTAAATCTTATTCATGCTGGTGACTCTGATCTTTATATCAATGCACAAAAAGAGAAGAACAGAGGAGCAGAAAGACTCTTCTCTTTTGACTGAAACACTGATTTTGTTATCGTGTTACCAATGAGGGTCCATTTGGGATATTATTCAAGCACAGAGATCAGTGCTGGCCTTTTGTAAGAGCCCTTAAATGTTTGGAATACATTTGCCCTTGAGGGAGAGAACCTACTGCAAAAAAGTTAGATTTCAAAAGAGGAGGTAGAGGAGGTGGGATTTTGCTTTGCACATTGATGCTTGCTGGCAGAGCAGTTCTGCCTTAAGCTTAAAGCTACCTGCAGTATTTTGTAGCCTTCTGTGCTTAATAGCTGGGTTCTGTTTTTCATGTCAGGTTTTGTTCATGAAACAAATTGGCAATTAGCCACTGGCTGAGGCAACAAAGTGTATTTGTTTGGGATAAATGTGGTGATCGGGATGTATCTTGCTATTTGGTTTCTTTTGAGATCAAAAATACCAGGCATGTGGGGTTTTTAACCAAGTAAGTTAGGCTGTTTATTATACTTAGAATGACAATTGAGTTTTTTTTTCTGTGCCACTTGTTGCTTCAGGGATGATGGGGTGCTTTCCAGACAGAGCTGGACAAACCTGAGAAGTGGGCCCACAAGAGCCTCATGAGGTTCAACAAGACCAAGAACCAGGTTGTTCTGGGTTGGGGCAATCTCAGCCATGAGCACAGGCTGGTGAGAGAATTGTGAGCAGCCTTCACAGGGTGCTTTAATGGATAAAATGCTGGACATGAGCCAACACTGTGTTCACAGCCTAGAAAAGACAGGAGCTGCATCCTGGACAGCATCAAAGGCCAGCAGGTGCTGCTCCCCATCTGCTCTGTCATTGTGAGAACTGCATCCAGCTCTGGGGTCCTCAGCACAAGAAAGATTGGAGTGAGTCCAGAGGAGGGCTGGGTGATCAGAGTGTGGAGCACCTCTCCTGTGAAGAGACAGAGCTGGGGTTGCTCAGTCTGGAGAAGAGGTGGTTCCAAGGAAATACCATTGTGACCTTCCAGTACCTAGAGGGGGCTTTATATAAAAGAGAGAGAGCAGCTTTTTACATATGTGTATAGTGAGAGGGCAAGGGGAAATGGTTTTAAACTACAAGAGGAGAAATTTAGACTAGATGTTTGGGAGAAGTTTTTTAATCTGATTGTCATGAGGCACTGGCACAAGTTGCCCAAAGAACTTTTCCATGTTCCATACTAGGATTTAGATGCCCTTTTCTAGTTCTGATCATAATTTACTTCAAGTTGTTTAAAAACTGTCCTGACTGACTGGAATGTTCTGTATGCAAAAATCCTCTCCATATAGGCAATGTAATGGTATACTTAATTGTAAGTACATGAACCTACTGACACAGGTTTTTCCCATGGACTTCCACAAATGGACTAGGTTTATTTCTGTCTTTTTTCCCTGCTTATCTTCCTTCTCCACCTTTCCAAACTAGAAGAACTGCCAACAAAGGACATTTCTTCTTAAAGGAATAAGATCTGAGTAATTAAAATAACCTTTTTAAGGATTACCATGGGTCATTAAATAGCACTGTAGAGAAAACAGAAATATAAATAGCATTATTGGTTTATGCTTTTATCAATACATACTGCCTCAGAAGTGAGCATTTTACTTTAGGTCATCAGTTCTGACAATCCCAAAGAAGCAGTTGTTAAACCAACGCTCCAAATCAATAATGCAGAGTTTCTAAGTATACTTATTTATTTTAGTTACTTTTTTTTGGTGCCAAGTGGATGGACTGCCATAGGTAGCAGCTCATGTACTGCAAAGGATATACAAATATTATTGATCTTATCCAGTTCTTCCAGTGAATGCACTGCTCTGTCCCTTCATGTTCTCTCCAGTCCTGTCAGTCCCATAAATGCTACCAGGGAATTAGAAGCACAGAAACAAGAACACTTGCCATGCTAATTGTCAGTCTAACAGCAGGGTGCAGTTGTGTAGCAGTGTCCAGCGTTATTTTTGTCATAGCACTGACAAAGATGGATGCTTCAGCAGTGCTCCTGTGGGTTCCAGCTGATGCAGTGGTGCCTCAGTGAGTATGGCCAATGTAAAGTGTGATGCATATGTGCAGTAGTGACAGAAGGTCATAGGAGTGGGGGGAGCTGAGGAGAATAGCCCTGCATTTACCTGTCTTGCCAGTTCCTTAGTACCAAACTCCTGTTGTCTCTAGGTGTCCTTGCAGCTGTGGAAGAAAGAAGCTGGGCTGCAGTGCTGTGCTGTGACCACTCTTTGTGGTTGCATAGGTTGCATGACAGCAGTTTGACACAACAGCAGTTGCCCTCACTGGTCACAGGAAAATGACAGATTGCTGTCCAAATATTTCACTATATTAGTCCAAGACTACTGTAAGAGTTGTTCTGTGTGATAATTCAAATCAGAATGATCTTTAAAACTATTCTTATTCTTCTTTCTTGTTTTCCAAACAGAATGATGTTTTTAACTAAGGAAGTGTTGGTGTCCTCTGTTATATTTTAAAAAAAGAAGTTAAAAAAGATTAGATATATTGAAGTAATTCAATATCTTGCTGCTCAGTTAGTGCTGTCTTTCCTGAGATTACTTCAGAATTAAGATGTTGCTGTTTTTAAATTACTTCCAACTTTACTGGAGTTTTGGAGACATTTAAGCTGAATATCAAATATTTGCAAGTTCCTAATTTTGACTTCCTTGCCATACAGTGACATGGCTGAAATGGAAATATCTGGGGTTCATTCTAATTCCCAGTAGACCACTTATGCCCTAACATGCTGTCACATCTCTCACCTGTTCCATATCTTGGCTCTTATCTGGGGCTCTCTAAGCAATTAATCAGGAAAGGAAGTCAGTTAAAACTTGCCACACTCCTTTAGCACCATATGTTGGCTTGAGTAACACTCATTTGTGAAGGGAATTCTCCCCTTCACATTTTATTTGCTTTCATAGGAATTAGAGCCATGCATAACATGTAAAGCCTAAATCCTAACACAAAGAAAGAAAAGGAGGTCCCATGGCCAGCATTCATTCCTCTCTCATCTTATTCCATCTTCATGGTTTGCAACATAACACCTTCCATGTACCTCATTAATACTTAGATTAATAGATTTTGAAAGTTGAATGTTGCAGATTTTCAGCTCTTTATTCAACCAAAAAAACCCCAAAACCAACCAAACAAAAAGCCACCAAAAAACCCAAACAAACAAAAAGCTCAACAGAACACCAAATGAAGCATTGTGAAATTCTAAAACACTGCTTTTGGTAGCCAAATGTGGCCAAATGATGGGCATCAGTGTTTAGCTTGCTAGGGAAGACTGGTGTTGTCTGTAGGCAGAATGTAATCAATGATTTATGAATTTTTCTTGTGTGCAGAGACTGGGACTGCCCGAACATATGGAGGTTAATCATGGGAGATGTTGAAATAAATAAATAAAAGATAGGGTACAGTCATCACCAGTGTTTCAGGGAATGAATGGGACAAATTATGTGCTGGATTTTTTCAAATTCTAAGAGGTTGATTGTCACATTTAATGCCATGCTTGTTTCATCTTTTTACCAGGTTTTATGAAGCAATACTTTTCATAGGGAATAAGTATATAGCAAACATTCTGTAACTTGAATTTGTCTAGTTTTGATTTCAAATGTTGCTTGTATGAACCCCTGTTGACAGGCCTGAAAGCAGATATTTATTTTCCAAATGTTTGAAATCAATGGACTTGAGGAATGTGCTTCTGGCCAAAACTTGACCATCATGTCCAAGCCAAGTGTGAAGCATGGATATGGTTTGAAAGTCAGCAGTGCAGAGAAAACATGATTGGGGGTTTGCCTTGCAGGGTCCCTGCTGCATTTGAGATAGTGTTTCACACTTAGCTGCTTTTTGTTTTCCATGTGAGTGCTTGCAGAGGGGCCCATCTTGCCAACTTCTTGACAGGGTTTTGCTTGGTCCCTCTATGGGTTGAAGGTATGCATCTGGCCCAATTCCCATTAGCTGATGGGAAAAATAGATGTGCTGGCTGTGGGTCTCAGCCCTCATAATTCAGGTTCTGAGTGCCTGTCTGAACTCAGTAGCTACCTTCCCAGTTCTGGTTCTCTGGGATTAGAATCTCCCTATGGAAGCAATCATCTGTTTTGGCTTGCACTCAACTTGCGCTGAATTGCATGAGACCAGCAGGGAGAGTGGGAGAGCTGTGAAAACCTGCTTACAGAGGAGGTAATATTTCCTTCCTCCTCTCCTTGTGGAATGCCTTCTCTTTGCAAGCATCTTGAAAAGCCTTGGGAACAACCTTGCAAATGCTGGCTTTGTCTTCTATGTTTAGGAGCAGGAAAAAGGAGGGGAAGGAAGCTGTCTTTTGCTGAGACTGTTGGAGGGGAAACACAGCATATAAATAATGAAGCACTGGGCACTTACGTGAGGTGTGACATAAACACCTTTCTCTGCCTATCTTGCAGCTGAGCAGCATTGTGGACTTTTGTTTTACTCCTGAGGAAAAACAGGGGAAAATACCTGTAGAGGTGCCAATACTATAGTAGTATAGCCTTCAGTCCTTGCAGCAAATAGTTACGGCTATAGACACTTCAGGTTACAAAAAGGCTGTCTCATTTCTTGCTGGCATGTGGCACAGCTATCATTTCTTTGCTTGGGCAGGGCTGTCTCATCAATCAGTGCTTGTGCTGCTTGTCCAGGCTGGGAAAAACATACTGTAATAATGACAATAATAATAGCAATCAAAATAATAGGGCTGCTAGAAGAGCATGATGGTCTCTCCCGCTGAGAATACATTGTAAACATATTGAGAAATAGAAATGTACTTCAGTCCATTTAGTGCTCTGTTTCCTTGAATACATTTTGATGATATAGGATTGCCATGTCTTGTGTGGGTGGAGAGTTGCTTCATGCTTTGTTCTATTTATGTGTGCTGTAATTATGAAGTGGGAATGGAATTTCAAGTTGTCTCTCACCTGGGGTATGAATCTTCTACTCAGTGCAGCTGAGTGCACACATGCTTGTACTCAAGGCACCAACAAACAACTACATTAAAAGAGTGTTAAGGCTGTGAAATAAGTGTGGAGAGTATGAGATAAGGAGTGAATCTCCAGCCCAGTGATGTGGAGTTTAAAGGAAAATCAGGCTACTGAACCACACTCGTCTGCTACTCAGCAGAAGTTTAATGCTTGGGGGTATGTGTCTGTGCTTGTTTCATTACTTGAATGGATTTTCCCTGGTATTTAAAGTCCTGTGTCTCTTGGTACTGGTGGGCTCATGGTTCTCTGGAAATTCTGTGCTTTCTTATTTTTTGAAATAACAGAAAACAAATACCCTTATGAAATGACAAGGGTGTGTGAGCAGTGGCTGCCATGCATAAGAAACAAGTATAAATTTATCCATATAAGCTTGTACTTGATATGTATTTACGTTGTATATTTATATACAGCTAATCAATTTATGTAATTGGCGATTTTCAACCATATATTTGTATGTAAGGAAAGAAATGCTCTTTACTGACTACAGTTTAGTTTTTTTTCAATAGATTGTATTGTGAAAGGAATCTGAATATGAAGAACTTGGCCTTCAAAAAAACTGCTTGAAAATATGGTGATTTTTATCCAAGAAATTTAAATTTAAAGTAACCTTTAAAGTACCTTTTTAGTTAAAGCCGTTGTCAGAATTCTGTCTGGAGTTGTTGCTGTTCATCACATGTGTGGTATTGTGTGGACAACTCCAATGGTGTTTGGAAGATCCTGTTTTAAGTAAATTAAATTAAGTATCTGCCTTCTCGTGAGGCTACTAGTGCAAATTGCTGTTTTTGTATCATATAGAAGTCTTTCAAGTCCAGCTCTACAAATGGAAAAATAGTATAGCATTGTAAATTAGACATGTTTTGACAAACGCTTTTGGGTTTTCCAAATTAATTTTGAGGCTTGGCAGGGCTCTTCTTTGCATTTTGGATGCTTATCTTTTTCATGTATTCTGCCTGCTTGAGAGCACAGTTGTTCATAGAAGTTAGTGGAATTCAAACAAGAACAAATGCAATAAGATTCTTCTAGTTATTTTTCCTAATTCTACTTCTAGATAAAGTGTATCAAAATTCAGGATATTTGTTCATAATATATTTAAGTTATCTGAGCCTCAAATACCTTGTTATTTCATAATGAAGTACAATTTTTTTAATTAGGTTTTTTCATCTTGTCTTTTTGATCTCTAAGAAGATGAATTTTACTTTCCTTTTGTAATTATTTCCTTTTTTGTGTGTGTCTGAACTCTTATCTCTTCCATAGATCTGAAGCACTTAATAGCTGGTGCCTGTAAAAGATTGGGAATAAGTGCTGCTAGATCCAGCAGAAAATATCCTTTTGCTGTAAAGACCAATCAGTTTTATGACCACTTTGTCAGCTGTTGAAAATGTGATGCTGTGGTTTGCAGAGTAAATTTAAATAAGACTATACATTAAATTCTCCTATAATGCTTCTGAATTAGTCAGAATTCTCAGATTCTAGGGGCAGAAGCAAAAACTGTAGGGAGACATTCCTGGTTTAGCCTCTCCCATTCACAAAGAAAAGCTGTTCCATACAGAAGTTGTACTTATTACTAAAGTCTGAACTTTATTAGACTAACTTTTGCCTGAAATAAAAAAAAAATCTCTCCTTTACACAGCATGTTCCTGTCTCCATCTTAATTGATGCCAACTGATTTGATTAATTTTGTTTCTTTGGGGTCCAGTGTCACATTCAATCCCTTCAAAACAGAGAGATTTCCTCTGATCAAATGTGCTGTGTTCTACCATTTGTATCTTTGGCCACACTCGGCTTCTCTGTTGATTTGGAACTTAAACCAGAGATATAATTAACCACTAATGAGGTATGACTAAGTGTTGTGTGCCTTACCCCAATAATAATGCATGAGTAAGCATTGTATGTTTGTTAGTGTTGATCTAATTACAAATTTGATATTGGTCACTGGAGTATTTGATGAATATTGTACTGTTTGGGATAGCAATTTAAGGAGACTGTTCTCAAAGCTGATTGTGAAAGGTTGTATGAAATTAAGGACATTTGCTTCTGTACTTGTGCCATTTATATAAGGTGAATAAATTCCTGAATGCTAAAGGGAATGCATAGATCAATCCCACTTTCTGGCCATTGATCCAAAACTCTGATTACCATTTAATATTTTTCTGCCAGCCTTAAGATTACAAAACAGAATAAAATAAACCAAACAACTGTTCAAGCCGGAGTTAGAACCTGAAATGGAAAGAACAGGGGAGGTATTCTGTTGTGCAAAAGCTCAGACTAGAACATTACAGGGGTTCCTCTGGTCTTCAATACAGATTTGAAGACAGAAGTCAGGTTCATGCTGGCCTGAGACTGAATTGCAGCCTACATACAAATGTTTCTGATTGTGGAGGTACCAGTAACTGAATTCATGCTGTGGAGCACGATGCAGAGAAGTCAGAACTTTGGTTTTGACATATGTAGAATATGATGCTGGTTGTTTTTCTGCCTCCCACTGCCCTGATGGTACTACACTTTTGTACTTTGCAGGGTTTGGAACAATAACAGTTTTCATATGTGATATTTTTGTTGGTGATGTTTTCCCTCTATTGGGGCTTTGCTTCATTGGTATTTGTATTTCCTGAAGGAGTTTAGTGACAGCTCCAGCAAGGAGACTTCTCAGCAAGAACACTTGACTCAGACATGGTACAGTGTCCCTGTTTAACTGGTTCCTGTGAGTGCATTTCCAGGGCCCTGGCATAGGTACTTTGCAGCTGAAAATTAATGGATAATGGAGTACAGTATTCATCTGGAGGCTGGTATCTGGGACAATTAGTCAGCATAGCAAGGAATCCATGACATTGATGTGTTTATATCCTTCTGGTATATATAAGGTAAGTAAGAATATTTCTGATTATTCAGTAATCTGGTTTAAGAAATCAAAATAAATTAAGAGTAGCTAATTCATAAAATGGACTTTTTGATGGTTGATAAAACCAAACATTATTCACAGTCTCAGAGGTGAATCTTTATGTATTTGCTTGATGACGGAAATAAGCATCTTAAATTTGGGAGCAGGCTAGCAGCTGTGCTACGCTCAGTCTGTGGGATGATGGCTCCTGCACCTCCCATGCATGAGGAGCCAGCTGTGCACCATGGCCATGTAAGGCCTGCTGCAGGGGTAGCAGCTGCAGTGAAAGGCAGCAGGAAGCCTGCATCCATTCCTTGGATGTTACTGAAAAGGAAGGTCCAGATCTGTGGCTGAGAGGTGGAAATGTCCCAGCTGTGACAGCCCAGCCCCACCTCTGGCTGGGTGAGCACAGTGGCATCACTGCCTGGCTCACAGCAGAGTCTGGGAGAGGGCTCTGTGTATTGTCCTGCCTGTGGCTCCCAGAGGGGCCTTCAATCTTGTTCCTTTTTTGTCTGATTCATCAGAGCCACTGATGAATCCCATGACCCAGCTCTGCCTCTTGTCCCCAGACTCTGGGACCTGGTGCTGAGGGCCCCCAGGGCTGCTGGCTTGCCTTGCCCTGGTGAGCAGCTGCCCCTTTGCTGCTGCCTGACACTGGTGACTCGGGTGCCTGAAGATACTGTGTGTCTTTGTCAGTGCTTTCCTGAGGAATCAGGTCCTTGATTTGCCTGTTTGTTTATCTAAGGCGTTAGCTCCACAGGGGAAATAATGCTAGTAGTTTTGGTAGCTTGTGACAGAAAATCTCTCTTATATCTTGCTTGTGGAGCATAATGAAACATGCCATGATGGCCCAAGACCTTTAGTACAATAATAACTGTGGTTTTCTGCACAGTAGCATCTAAAACATGGTATACAGGCCATTTCTTTTGACGGACATGCAGCACTTGAATAAACTGGGTTTTCAACTACTGAATGCTTCTTTACAAACCTTAAATGTGCTGGTGGCATGAAAGATTTTTAGTGAGATATTAATGAAATATAGTGATTGTGCGTACCAGCCAGGCTAGCCAGAAAGGTATTTGCAACGCTTCTACCTGTAAAAAAACTTGAATCATATGCAATGCTCTCCTTTGTGATGGGAAGGGAGAAGGTGACAGTCACCAAGTAAAAGCTTGGCTGTAGGGGCAGTAGAAACAGTGGTTTCTCTTGGGGTCATCATCCTGCAGAACTGCTTCAGAGGTGCTGGAGCAAGGCTGGGAATGGTTTGGAATTGTTTAACTGTATGAAAGCATGAAAAAATGATGATCTTGAAAAATGTTTCAGCTGATGGAAACTTCCTTTTTCTATGACAATTTTAAAATTAGGGAGGAATTGTACAAATTTAATTCATGTTACCCACATTAACACAACATCTCATCATTCAGTGAAGTCTCCTGTATGCATCTCCTATAGAGAATAGAGAAGGGAAGAATGGCTACATTAATGTGTTGCAGCAAAATGGGAAACTAAATTGATGGAAGTCAGCGGTAAAGCTTTTGTGTATCAGGGAAGCATACAAACCACGTGAGTTCTGCAAACAACTCGATTCCCATCGGGATGTTCTTTAGAGTTTGTGGATTCTCTTGCTCTTTGTTCTTGTGTGGAACAAGGGAGATCCTTGAGAGTTTGTGGATTCTCTTGCTCTTTGTTCTTGTGTGAAATAAAGGAAATCCTTGTGGCAGTGACCAAAGCTAATGCACTAAATATGGAAAATCTTGGGAAGGGTGAATTTTGAGGAAAGTAGTCATAATCTTGTTTAACTGCCTATACCACATTACCTTCCTGCTTCCCTCTTTTCAGAGCACTGGATTGTGTTGCCAACTTCTCTGTATCAGTGCTGCTTGTAGATTATATACGTTTTTTTTTCCCTTTGTGCTTGCTTCCAAACACTTATCCTTGTGTCCTGATCTACACAAGACATATAGGCACTTCCAGCTTACTGTGTTCCTACTTAGTGTTTAAAAGGCCTTAGTCTGGATCTAAGCTGAAGTAATCTTTCTCCCAGATAAATAACTTAAAGGTACAGGTAATGAAATAATCATGTAAATATAAGACACCCTAATTTAGCAGAGCCACTAAATCTACTTCATCAACTATTTACTAGGATATTAAGAATACACAAGCATAAAATTAGACTGAAGTCTCAGCTAAGACTCTGCCCATATTTTTCCTAATATAAATATTTAGATAGAAAACTTAAGTGGCCTGAAATGTTATGTTGGCTGATAACCTTTTTCTTAAGGGTATAGGAAAATTGTGTGACCTAATTGTTACTCCTATAGCTCTTTTAGCTCCCATCCTTCATCATAAATTTACCATGCTAACTTAAGTCAATAAATGAACTCAGATGAAACTTATTAAAATCTAACTCTGTCCACATCATTAATTGCATGACATTTTATATCCTTAGAACAAGTATCTCTACTGTAAAAGAACCTGCCTACAAGGTTATCTGTCCTTGCAAAGTTATGGATTATAAATCTGGCCCAAGTATTTATGTTGATAGTAATTTTTGTTCTTCTCTTGCTCATAGTTCATAGTATTTTTCTAATAATAACATTATAGACCTTCTTTTAGCCCAATGTGAGCATTTGAGTTATTTACAAGCTGAGAGCCCTTGTCTGGTATTATTAATGTAGATTTTTGAAATAAAGTAATAAAATGCTACCGTTTACTGTGTACATAGAAAACAATGTGAGTATAAGTAGAAAAAAGTGAATTCTGGAAGTAATTACTTTCAAACATTGATATGTACACCCAGTGTATTGATCTGTGTTAACATGATTATCTCTAGGCAGTGTCTAAGTACTGCAGCTCCCTTCTGTGAAATCTCAGTTTTATTTCGTTGTGCAAGAGATTGAGGTGGCTCTTGTCATTGGCCTCTGTTCCAGAGATGGGGGCTCTGCCTCATTGTCTGTTGGCTTGCTGAGTGTATTCATACTCTGCTTGTACTCCTCTAGGATGTGAATGTACAGCTTTAGCTGGCTGTGTCAGTGTTGCCTGTTTCTTTGTTCACTTGTTGCTGCCTTCTTCTACTCTGAATCTGTGCTCTTTGCAAGATCCCTTGTGGCTTTAGATGTTATAGCTCCTTCCCCATGCAGTACTGACAATGTTGCCTTCTCCCTGTAATCAGTGATGTGTCCTGCTTAAAAGATTATCTTCATTATTTTGCTTCCTCTCATGCCAGGTAAGAAATCCTAGCAAATATTTCTAAATATACATGTCCCCCTCCCTATTAAGGCTCTGTTATGTTAAGGCCTGAACACATCTTGGCTGGACTGCTCATGGTCTAAACCATTTCTCTTCCATTCCCAGAAAAGATGCTTCAACGTGACAGGAGTCATGTGGAAAAGCTGGGGTCAGGGACTGGGTTTATGGCTGGGGCTGGGATTTATCTGGCTTGTTTTCCCTGCTGCTCCAAGAGAAGGGCCCAAGGACCACAGCTCCTCCTGCTGCTGCGTGGGGTCTCATGGCTGTCCTGTCTGTGAGCCACACGTTCTCCTGTACTGCAAATATAACAAGCTGTACTAAGCTTTTGGGACAGATGCTATCATCTTGGTGTTTATGCACTCTCTGGCACAAATGTAGGATTATTACAGTAGAAACAGTATATAATAATCAATGGATTTTATAGAGAGTGCTTTATCTAGTTAAAGTTCTTTAAGTAGAGCTTTAGCTGAAAGAAAATAGGAATACAAAGCTGAAAGAGAATTGAAAATGTTATTTGTTTAAGAAAAATGAATTTCAGCATGTGTTTTTTTAAACTAGTGCATTATGTTGTATGTTCTTTCCATATATTATTTTTATTCCCACTTACAGTGTTTGGCATTAAACTAGACAGCAAACTCTCCAAAGCACAATTGTTTTCCCAAATGTATTTGTCTTGCAAGTAGCATGCTTTCATCTTAAGAGAACAGCTTCTTGCATAGAATAATAAAAAGCAATGGTAGTTACTTTTGTTTGGAAATAAAGCTGAAAATGATGTGGACTGTACAGGGGAAGTGTAAAAATGGTAGGCTTTGTTTATGATCTCCCTTCCCATGTGCTAGCTTAAGCTATAAGCCACAAGTATAGTTGTAGTCTGTGGATATACTGCTTTAAAACAGATACAAGATCATATCCTGATGCATCTGTTCAAGGATTGTTATAATCATTAGTGGTTACACTCATAGATAATTTTAGTAAGAGTTTACATCTGCTTTACATGGATTCCATTTTTTGCTATTGATAATGTTGCCATGACCTTACATGTATTTTGATATCAAGAACGTGACTCTGTCGCTTATGTGATTGTCTCTGAGGTTGTACACAGGTCCTGTTGAGAAAAAAATAATTTTTTTATGTATAAAAAGATTTATTACATAAATAGACTTTGTGTATGTGTTGGATAGATTATTAAAATGTCATCTTCATTTTCTGCAGCTCTACAACTTGGTATGAGCTTTCTAGTTTTCTGCAGTATTTCTTTTAAGTTAGCCAGAGGTCTGCAGCTCTTCATTGCTACAAGGATTCTCTTGAAGCTGTGATTTGTATTTTATTCAGGAATAGTATTGCTAAAGTTCTTGCTTCTTCTCTGTTTTGTGACCCATTGTTATTCATATGTTCTTTTCTCTGTTCTAATTTTAAAACCGTCTGTGCTCCAATTTAGCTGAAACGTTCAATGTATTCCTTTTTATGTTACTTAAAAGTTTTTGTATCTCTTAGTGGCTTGATTTCAGAAAGAGATCTGATGGAGCCAGCTGGCTGAAAAATGGATTTCTCTTTTTCACAGGAGAGCTTCACTTATTTTAGAAAAATGATCTTTTTATTTCTCCAGCACCCTGATTTGAAATGGAAATGAAGTTCCAAATGTCCTATGGAATTCAGTTTTGGAAAAAAAATCTTTCTGATGTATCAAGCTAAAAAATAACCCCAACCCAAACTCTGATGCTATTTTAATGATTTATTTAACGTTTTACTTGAGATAGTTTCAATGATCAACATGGTCGTTTTGGCCCCTTTAGTCTGATTTTTTTTCTCACTGCTCAAAAATGTGTAGAGAAAATAATAAGTACCTTTACAAACAATAAGGTACAGGAGACTCTCTAGTCACAGTGTGAGAATACATAGAAAAAGAAATAAAACATCTGTTGAACATTGCTTTACCTAGAAAGCCGTGTTTTGGTAAGAATTAGCCTTGTGTAGCTCGTAACAAATGTGTGGCTATCCCTGCATCGTTTCAGCCACTGCTGCTCATCATTCAAAAGCCCAACACCACTTGTGCAAGTTGTGTAGGCACAACAGAGTGTGTTTTGTCCATGTAAGTGTGCTGCAGGATATTTATCTGATTCATGGATAGATTTTTAAAAATGCTTGGGGTCCCTTGCTGCTAAGCCTGGCTCCCATGGGTAGAGCTGTACTCTTGAAACACTCTGAAGTTAAACGCTGTCTCATCTTGCAGCATAAACTCTCAAACCACGTTTGGTGTGCTGAGTGTGGGTTCTGGGGCTGAGCAAAAGGGGGAGAGTTGTCTGTCACAATAGTATTTCTTTATCAAAGAAAGACAAAAATCTCCTTTTACACCCCCGAATGTCGTTCTTGGCTGCAGTGTGTCCTCAGTACCGCAAGCTTTTTGCGCTGCCACACATAACTGCGGGCAGCAAATTGCTGTGATCTGTTACTGCTGCATTTAGCGGTAACAGTACTTTTAAATCAAATGGCTTCTGAGTGGTTATCTTGATTAAAGAACTTGAATGAATAAATAATGGAGTGGACTTAATAGTAAGGAAAGAAATAGATCAAGTGGAGCTGTAATTCTTAAGAAGATATGTTTTCCTCGCTTTTTGATTTTATGGATTATTTTAACATATATTTAATCACAGTGTTTCTTTTTTTTTAGACTGTTTTTGCACTATTTTTGTTTAGTGTACTAACATATTGTTTGATCTGTTGCTATGGTATTTAATAGGCAATTCTGATATTTACCCAACAGTATCTTTCCATAATGTACAAACTAATGAAGATGTGCAAGCAATCATTTCTTCTATGTTTTCTCTATGTTTAGAGCTTAAATTTTGTAGCTCTTTGCACTGGTTTTGCATGGATGAAGATGAAAACTAAGGTGTGTAATCCTGAACCACCAGTATGTTTTAATTTTCAGTGCTGAGAAGTTGCCTTGCAGATCCTTGTAATGTAACTTCAAAGAAGGGACTAAATCCCAAACTGAGCAGGTCAGAATGGATCATCTGGTCCAACCTTCCTGCTCGAGCAGGGTCATCCCAGAGCACATGGCACAGGATTGTGTCCAGACAGGTCTGGAATATCTCCAGTAAGGGAGACTCCACATCCTCTCTGGGCAGCCTGTTCCAGTGGTCGGTCACCTGCACAGCAAAGTTCAGAGTATTTCAGAAAAGGGCAGCTCAAAGTGGGGATTAGTTTTACCAATTCAGATGGACTGCTAAGGTCTGGTGATGGGCATGTTCAACTAGTGAACAAAGGAAGGAAGCATCAGCTTTGAGTTCTCTCAATGAAGAACGTGGGGTACGTTGTTTCTTGCCTTGGGAGACAAACTGTGCTGGTAAAAATACGTGTTGAAACAATCAAAGAGAGAGAGTAACAGGTTCCCTCCCTCCCACCCCCACCACAGAAATGTCTGATCTTATTTGACTGACCACTAAGGCAAGTGACATAATCATCATTCTCCACTGAAATGAACAACTTAGGGAATATCTAACTTGTTCAGAGATGCGACAGAATGGAAAAAAGAATATGTCCAAAAATTGGAGCATTCCTCCCCCTTATAATTCTGTCCCTTTTGTTAGAGCAAAAAACATTTTGAAGTACTAGTAAACTTTGCACTTCAACACCAAATTTAAATAGAAAAAACCAACTCAGCAACCTATTCACTTTCCCCAAACCATACCATTTTTAAATTACTCTGCTCTCTAGCAGAAGATAAATAGCTCCTGAAGATAAACAACATTTTTTTTATTGAATTTTTCCCTGACAAACAAATAGCTCCCTTGGAATCCAACCAGGTTTTGGGATGAAGATAACTCTTTACAAGAGAAAATTGAGCCTGCTACACAGTAAAGAGGTGATGTAATGGACAATTAATACCCAGTCAGTCTAAATTGCTGACCAGAGCAGGGTGCAATCAAATAAAATGAAAGCACTAGAGAGTGAAAGTGGGAGGAGTTAACATTGAATTTTGTACATATAAGTCTTACCTCTAAACAAAAATTATAGAGGAATTAAAAAAACATAATGCATCAGAGTCAGATGACAAGACTGTTCCCTCTGATTCCAACCTTTCTCCAGTGAGTCCTTCTTGCACAGGGCATTTGTGGAATGGTGATGTGTGGGTGGGAGAGGAAAACAAGCCTGGCTCATGGTAGCAAGAATGTAGAAATGTATATGGATTTTGTGTGTTGTATTAAAAGAAGAAATCAAATGTAAACTTGAATGAAAAGATAACTGCTGGTATCCCTCTTGTGATGTTATTTGTAAAAATGTTTGGTGGCCATGATAGAAAGCTGCCTCTGCAGTAGCTCCTTTCTGTTAACTGAGGGATCTGGCTGCTTGACTAAGGCATAGAAACTTAGGTTTAATGCCTCTCTAGTCTGAGAGCTTTATTTCAACTTTATTTCTCAGAACAATGCTTCAGGCACTGATCCAGATGCTGGACTGGATTATTCCCTCATCTCCTGTAATTGACATTAGAGTCTTTGTATAACCAGTTCAGTATGAGTTGGTGGGGACAAAACCTGTTGCCAATAACCCAGCTGTAAGTTTCATCCTTTGACGTAATAGAGTGGGGCGAGAACACAGTCCTGGTAAAACCACAGTGATGGCAGCACGACTGATTTTATCATCAACTTATTATGATTAGCTCTTTGCCATATCTGTGAAGATGCCCGAGAGGGGAAGCAAATATTTATTCAACAGGGCACAAAAAAGCTTTCATTCTCAGCTTTGACAAGGACCATGAAATATCCATCTTGAGTAGATCCAAAGTCATGTTCTTTTTAGCTGATGCAACCACTGAGCTGGTAACTCCTTGCACAGGAAGAGCTGTTCTGGCACATGCCCTGCTTGGTGGGAGCTTGGGGCAGAAAGGTGTTCTTGTGCTGGGTGCTCGTAAATGATCTGAAGACGAGTGAAAATCGATGCACCCTTGGCAAATTATGATTTGGGAGCTCATTATCTCTTTGTGAAACTCATTTTCCAGCCTACTGATTAGGCTTATAAAAGCAGTTTTAATATGCCTCCTGCCCTGTTTTTAATTCCCTGGCTGACAATAAAGAAAATTCTGGCCAACTCTCAGGACAATTTATACTCTTCTTTTATCTTGATGGCATATTGATCCTGCTGAACATTCCTTCTGCAAAATAATGAACGTGCATCTTAAATGCAGCTCATAGGGGTTATGTAGTGAGCTTTTTTCTTCCTGGGGGCAGTTTGCTGCTTTTGTATTCTGAGAGCAGGTATAACCTAGGAGAAATGGGTCAAGACTCTTCTGTGGAAAAATCTTTCTGATCTCTGTCACTCTCTTTTACTCCATTATTAGAGTTTCTTGACATTTAATGGTCTTATTGTTTTGAAGTTTTAATCTTGCATTAAATTATAGAAAATTGTCCTATTAACTACAGCAGTTACTGCATTTGGCTGGGAAAAATCTTAGTGAAAATAGTCCTAGAAACCTGTCCATGAATTGACTAAACATGGGAAAGTCAGCGGTTATTCCACTAACGTTGAACTTGGTTTTTTTTCCTTGAAAATAAATAGCTTAAATCCCCCCTTCCTCCAAAAATAAGAGACTCCCAAAAGAGACTTCTAATGTAATGTAAACCAGGCTCTAAAGCTGAAAACCCCACTTATGCCAAAGGAGGTGGGGGGAACCATTTGGCTTGGGGAACTTCACTGGTGTTAAAGTACATTAAACTCTCATCCTACCTTACTTAGTGATGGTTTTCCTTCTTGGGGAAGCCCCAGGCTGTGGGTGCACACATGGTCTGCAGCAGTGCTTGGTCAGGCAGCCCCTTGGCCCCCTTTGCTTGCTTTGGGCTCTTGCTGAGCTGGAGCAGAAGCTGTGACTCTCCTCATGTAATTTTTCACCATTGTGAGCAGGGCCTGGCTCTCTGAAAAAGAAAGAATGGTCTCAGGATTCGTCCTTGGAATAATGACAACTTCAGGCATATTTCTTTGCAATGCAAGCTCAAGTACCTGTATTTTTCCAACAAATAATTATTGCCTCATTCACCCTACACTCTGGAGGGGAACAGGCTCGAAATCATATGAATGAGGTAATCTTTCAGCAACTTAACACTAAACTTGAGAACAGATGAAATAAGGAAACCACTTAGAGGAAAATGACCTCTCTGTGATAGCCCTTTCTCAGAAATAGAAGATTTGCTGTTCAGCACCAGCAAGTGTGTAGGGAACCAGCTGAATGGGAGAATCTGTCCACTCCTCTAAGTACTTAATGGGACACTTATTTCCCTTTTCTAAAGAAAGGCTGGTGACATCTGCATTTAGTTGAAGAAGCTAATGGCAGAGGGAGACAAGGAAAAAGGCTATGCTGTAAAGCAAGAGGACCAGGTGAATGTTCCTTTCAGGTCAAAAACACCCTTTCTTTCTCATCTGAGAGATGAGAGGCCCTCTACAGAAGAAAAAAAATGCTTTAACTACTGAAAAATTAAGTATAATCTAGGACAGGAAGAAAGACTGTAGGTTTGGCAGAAAGGTGGAAATGTGTTCACAAAGGAGGCTGCCTCAGTTGTTAGATACAAGTGTGCAGTGTTTAGGATTCATCTAATGCTACCAAAGAGTGTGCCTATTTGGAAATTGTAGCATTAAAAACAAACTTGTGTCTTGTGTGTGAAAAGTATAACTATCTATGACTGGAGATAAGATAGAAAATGGCAGCATGGTGTTTTTTTTGGTTTTTTTTTTAGATTTGGAACAAAATAATTTTTTTTTGGTGCAATCCAAGAGGAAGTGGAATTCCAGATTTATTTTCACTCTGAGCTGTCAAGTCTGAAATTGTCAACATGAAAACTCATTTTCAAAACAGTCACAGGTGAGCTAAGGTCATCTATGGTGTAGATCTAGATTCTACCAGTAGGGGCTTAAAAATCTAAACCTAAAGAGCAGAATTGTGAAATAAAAAGGAATTCTCAGTCAAGAAATGAGCTGGTTTTAGTGCTATTCTAAAACATAGAGAGTATGTATTTGTTACCACAGAGCAGGGAGGATTTGCATAAATCCAGAGAAATAGAAGTCTTGTTTGTATTTTTTATTCCAGTTTCCAATTTGTAGCCACAGTTATTTCTAATTCACATTTACCTCTGCTAATACTGAAATGTGTTGGTCTTTTGTTATATAATGTGTGCTAGTAAAACTGACAGGGATTTGTCTGTCCCAGTTTTGTGGTCTGTACCCAAATGAAACTGATGCCTGGGTTATGTACAGTCTGTTCAGGTCACACTTTTGCCTTTGGTAAAACTTTGCCTAAACTGGATTTGGGTTCTGTGATGTTTGAGCGCAAGTATAATTTCATTATCTTTTTTTCTCAGTTGTGCTCTCTGTTCTGCTAACAATTTGCATTAGAGAGATTTAAATTAAAGTTGTATTGGCAAGATAGAAAGTGAACTAGATGGTTTCGAGGCTGAATACTATTCAGTTAAAACTGGTGTGCATTTTCTCTGGATGTAATGTAAAAAGCTATGACAATTTTTAAGCCGTGTGTTTGTGTGAGTATATTTGATTACAACTAAGGAGGAATCTCTCATACAGTATTGATTTTTTAGTTTGTTTTTTTTTTTCCCCTTGTGGTTGCAGCACACATTGATTAGGTACAGTAAGAATTATATAAATTGTTAATCCAGTTTATCAGGGGTTCGAATTAAATCTGATCTTTTCTAAAAGAAACTTGGGTAGTAATGTGAATTGCTTATATCAAGGGGCTCAGTGTGGACCTACTACTGAGAAATGCCCAGAAAAGCAAGTGTGTGTGTGTGAGGGGGGGTTTAAGTGCAGATGATTACAGCTAAGAGAAGCACAAAGCAACTGGAGAGGGAGTGGGGGGCTGTTTGGAGGCTTCCAAAATTTCACTGTCAGAACTGAATGTGAGCGATGATGATGTCTAGGGAGGGAATCCATGAGAACACTCAAATATAAGCCTATATACGCAGACATATGTCCTAAAAATATGCCAAACTTTGACAGGTTATTTTGTCAGAAAGATTTGCTTGTTTGTGTTTTGACAGCTGAGGTTGTTCTTTTAACCATCCCTTTTTTTTCCAGCCATATTTTAAACATTTGATGTTGACATATATTCTACAGAAAGCACATGACTAGAAAAATTACATATCTAATTGTGTATTAAACTTTCTCTTTTCCTAAACAATGGAGATGTACTTTGGCTGAATTCTTCCATCAGAAGGTCATTTAAGTGGCAGAACTCATTTCATGGACACTCCAGAAATCACTGTGCACCTTCAGAGCTCATTTCCAAAAAACCCAGAATCCATCCTCACAGAGAAAAGCATTTCACTTTTAAACTGAGAATGGGAATTTCGTATGACTTATGACATTGAAGAATATTTCATTTTGAAATAACCTCTGTACTTCCAGCTAGCAATCTAGCTGAGGTTTGTAGCATTTCATATTAACAGCAAAGTTCTGATGTTGTCTGTGTTTGGTAGAAGCAAGTTTAAAATAATTCCAGAGCTATCTATAAGAAGATAATAGTGATAAACCCCAGGATTATTATTTTTTTTTCTGGCTAATAATAAAAGATTATATTATCTATCTTATTTTTATTACGATAATTGCAAATCTGGAAAAATATGTAGTTACATTGTGAGCAAAATAGCACTAGAATTTGGCTTGTGTGTGGACTGGTTAAAAATCTTTAGATGTAACCTTTTATGTAAAATTTGTTCTTTATTGTGTTTTTCTATTCTCTTTCAGTTTGTCTCCTCACAGGTATTTAGATATGAGTAGCAAGGTGTGGGGACTTTCTAAGTTCTGGACAAGAGGGAAATAGAAATGTTTTTGCTTGTGTTATAACTTTCTATATGAAAGGAGAAAGTTCCTTATAAGCTAGTTGATAAAATTAATTAAAAGTAATCAAACTGTGTCCAAATAGCCTTGAAAATGATGGTTTAGAAGAATCAGCTTGTCTGATTTCAAATTGCACATAAAATATGAGTGAGATGGGCAAAAAGATTTGTGGAATGGAGACAGACTTAGTTTTGAAATGAGCAAGATGTCTCTTACTCATAATGAGGTACATTTGGAAAGCTTATTGTGATGTATTCATAGAACTGCGGTCTTATATTTGTTCTGTCCATAATAACTGTTTGAAGTCATACAGAAAATTTTCAAAACCACTTAATATTATATAGAGTGAAAATAGTTATCCTTATGAATACACTCTTAGATTAGAGAATCAAATATTTTGGGGCACATTCTGTCAAGGGTTAATGGTGAAATATTCAGGTTATTTTTTTTTCTCCTGTCAAAGAATTTAGGGATTTCTTTTTATTTTAAATGTAAAGAATAGAGAAATAACACATTATATAACAGGGAAATTACAGTATTCTCTATAGAGAACTTGAAAAAGCTCTCTTGAAAAAGAAACTTGGATTTTTGAGGGTGTGTGGTATATCCTTCAGGTCACTTATAGGTACAGTGATATAGCAGTGGAGGGCTTGTTTTTACTAAGAACAGGGATTTGTTGATTGATAGCTTATTATAAATAAGATCAGTTAATTAATGATGAAACATGTTGGGCTGTTTTTCGCCCTGCCTGTGGGGTTTTCATAGATTGAGGGGAAAACTTCTGCCCTTCCAGGTGGCAAAAGATGCTTGGGGTTAACACCTAGGTAATCACTTTTTGCCTGAGAAGGATAAAGGTGAGAGGTGCTGTGAGCCATGACTTTCACAGGGGTGCATGCTGTGCCCTGCTGGGATGAGGGTGATGCAGCCACTGTGGCTTTTAAAACCCACTTGTGCTCACACACGTGGGCAGGTAGAAGTGTGCTCACCTCAGCCAAGCTGCTCCTACAGCTTTGGGGAGAGCTGTGTCTCCCAGGAGAGCACAGCCTTCACAGCTCTCCCATGGATAGCTGCTGGTGACCAGCTCCTTGAGTAAGCCTCATGTATTAAGGACCTGCTGTGCAGTCTTGTGCTTTGTCTCTTTTATTTGCTGAAAAACAGTCTGCAGCAAGGGAAAGGTGGGATGACACCTGTCAGGATTTCATTGTGTACGTACTCCTGCAGAGGGAGGAAACACAGATGTTGCAGAAGCGTTGACTGCTGTCAGTGGAAATAGAAATTGAGGTATGATTTATGATGATTTGATGCTTTCAATAATCTCATTTGAAGACCAAAAGGCAAGGGATTACTTTTGGTATTGGACATGTCTTAAATAATAGAACAACATAAATAGAGTTTCTCATTTTGGAAACCTACTCAAAGTTAGACTGTTCTTTAAATGCACTTGTTTGTGAAACTGATGTTACATAGAGAAATTTTAGTTTGGATTTGCGTGATGCTTCAGTGTTAAGAAGAAAATCTGCTTTTGTCTGTCACAGCCCTGGCACTGGAGGATGGTGAGGAGGAGGCGAGTCAGAGCATCATGTCAGCACTGATTCTGCCATGTCTGCTCTGCAGGGCCTGCCTGGGCTGCATCAATGTATGCAGTGTGCTCTGCAGCATTTGGATGTTTTAGAGGAGCTGGCCAAAATGAAGGCATGGCAGAGGCAGGGCTTTTCTCTTCTTAAAACTGCCCCACATTCCAACAAATCCAGGCACCTCAAAGCTGTCTCTATGATGCAAAAACCGACAAACTACTGTTTTCCCTGGCCAAAGGTGTAATAAAAGCTTCCAGGCATAGATGGTTACTATATAAAATGGAGAGAGGGGGCAGAAGAAGGAAAAAGTCTAATGCCAGAAACAGGAGTTAAACAACCCCCTCCAAATCCCAGAAAGAGAGGAGTAGATATTATGAAGTAGGCTTAGTTTCTAGCAGCTTGATCTTTGCCTTTGTGTGCACTTGGCTTTGTGTGCATTGATGTCCTGTTGGTAATTATCATTCTGTTGACACCTGTATTCACGATGACACCACTATATCACATTTTCATCACAGCGTGAAATGTCACTCTTTTTTGCTTTTGTTTTGTTTAGTACCATGAGTTTAGCCCAGAGCTGAAAAAAAAAAAAAAAAGACAGACACTTCTCACAACACACAACGGTACATTGATAACCTTGCAGTTTAGTTACTGATCCTATCTCAATGATTCCATCTCTCTTCCTCCTCCCACCCCTCTTTTTTAGCAGACAAGGTTTTCTCTCAACAAGCTGATGACAGAAGAATTTCTCCAGGTTGATTGTTTGCCCCACATGGTCCTCTGGATTTCTTCATACAAGTGGAGAGAAGCAGATCAAAAGCCTGCAAGAAAAAAAACAGGCAGAGGATTGAAAAAAGCCACCATAAAGAACCTACTCAGGTTTCATTCTGATGATGAACAGGCTTGTAAAGTATTCTGAGACCTGTCAAATTTTCCCATCTGAAATCCAGCCCTATTTTAAAAAGAATTTTCATAATGAATGTCTCTTTTCCTCCATCCACAGGCTCAGAGTATTTTCTGAAAAAGTTCTGCAGGGCAGAGGGGTTGAACAGTTGATCACATGCAGGAGCACGGGATAGATGGAGTACAGCTGACTCAACAACTACAGGGGATTTCGGTAAGTGCCCACCATGTCAGCCAACTAGAACTTACTAAAATATTGGTTAATATCACAGCATTCATTACTTTTGAAAGAAAATTCTTACTTTATCACCTGTCAGACAAATTTAACCTCACCAGGAAATCTCAGTGGTAGTTTGTTGGGGCAGAAGTATGCAGGGAGTGGCTGATGCAGACATGAAGGCGTTGGCATCCAACTATGAGTGACTTTTGCAACTTAGTTTTTACCCGAGGGTACCCAGGCCAGACTTGCACTGTTAATGCTAGAGGAGGAAGGTTGTAAGCCCTATGCAATGTGGAGGCTATCGATGTATGTCAAACCCACTCGTGTTGCTTTCAGGAGGGAAACAATCAATTGCTTGAAGGAGACGATGTTATCCAGCTTGTGGTGTCAGTCAGCCGGTTCCCACAATCATTGCATTGACGGAGGAAAATTTTGATAAGCAGGACTTCTTATCTGGCTCCACTGCAATTGAATGACAGGAGTTGGTTGACTGGAAATTGCATTGTTTCCAGTCACAAAGCTGGCTGGACATGGTAATTGCACCACCTTTGTTTATTTTTAAAGTAATAATAACAGCGATATATTTATTCTTCAATGAACATCACGGGGATTTGAAATCAAGTCCTCAGTTAAGCTGATGAACTGATACTGTCCAAATTGACACAGTTAGCATAATTGCCTTGTGTACTGTGGGGGAAAACCTTAGGAGCTGCAGAAGATAGGAATGCTGGCCCTGCTTGCACATTCTTGACCAAGGAATGGTTTTACCGGAGCATGCTGGTTTGTTTTCTTTCAGCTAGATCTTTAGCAGCACCCCTCGGGCTTGTTTTACAGGTTTGCTCAAAAAGTACTTCAGATCTTGTTTTAAGTCCCAAATGGCTACAACTTGGACTCAAAACACGATGAAAGAAATAGCCATAAGTGAATCTCTTCTATTTCACAATAGAAAGAGCTTTTCTTTTTAAATATAAATCTAGGAAGAGAATCTCTTTGATTTCACAGTTTATGAAATCTATGGTATTACATGCTTTCTTTGAGCAAGATAGCAGCAGCATTATTTACTCCAAATTTGTTTAACTTCCAAGGATTAGATAAGGTTTTACTCTATAGCAGTGCTACACTGCAGTCTTACTGCTTAATTGTTGTTTCTAAAAGTGAGGAAATTGAAGTAATCATGATGGCATAAACTCTTGGTGCTTTTTGTCAGGGAAGTCTTATTTTACTGGTAACTTTTCAAGCTGCAAACAGATGGCTGCAGTATAATTCTCTTGCTAGTGACATCAAGCATTATTTTACTGAAGATTTATATCTATATTGCTCTCTTCAAAAGCATAAAAAGAATAATTAAGTAGAGTGATACTCATTTGGATCTTTATCTGCCCATGTGCCAGGCTCTGGGGTCAGGCAATAGGATTAAGAGCATCTCATCAGTAGATCAGTGTGTTGGAGTTCAGATCATGGTTAGAGGCGACTGAAGTCCAGTAGAATGTGATGAGACTTCAGGGGCTGTATCAGATGATTTGACAGTCTCTGTAAATTTACCAGCTGATGGAACCCCCATAATGATCAGTGGTCTGAGAAGGAAATCTGTAGATTGAATGTGCATGTGTGGAGAATGTATTTAAGCTTAGGAACTAGTCTCTTAGTTCCAGGTTTTAGGGACAGCCTTTGTGCACTACCTGTGCAGGGGAGGCGATTACTTTTGTGTTTCAGTCCAAGATGACCCTGGACTTGCTTTAGTCTCAGTGATTGCCAAATTGCAGTGTCTCCACTGAAAGTGAAACACAATGTAGACCAGCTGCAATAGAGCTAAATTGTCCCATTTTTCCCCTCACTATTGGATTAATTAGACAGTATCTTAAACACTGTAGTTGTGTGCATTACAGATACTTCTATATGTGCTTGCCAATCTGTAAGTGAATGTGGCACAGCTGGTGTTTATCTGATGGCTCTTGTTTTGTAATCAGATTGTTTATAGGATTTTGTAGCTGAAGTAAGATAAGGAAAATGCAACATGATTTTTATTTTAGTTTTATGATGTGAGTCAGAAGTGCAGTGACCTCAATAGGGAATATATCAATGTTTTCAGTTGGATTATGTTCTTGGCATTTCAGCTGAATACACTGAAGATGCACTAAAGAGTTTATAAACCACAAAATTAAAGAAAAGCAGACCACAACAAGCTTCGTGGATTTTAATGATTAAAAGGAGGTGTTGATTTGTCAAGAACATCCAAATTTGAGCTAAAATGATCTTTTCAGACTAATCACTGCAATAGTCTCCAAATCTTATACCAAATTTCCTTTTTTTCTCAGATATCTTGCTGATGTCAAAGTTTTTCTGATGCAATAGACAATAGGAAGAGTGTGGAGGTAGAGGATAATCTGTTCAAAATTGTTTCATTCAGGTCCAAGGCCTTGACTATAAATTGACTTAAGACCAGTTTTCCTCTCAAATCTGCTTTGACTGGCGACATTCTGTGCTTTGTATCTGCACAAATGTCATGTGGGAAACACTGGTTAGTTCATGCAGGTTGGAAGAATAGAATAGAAATGAGTCTTTACTGTGAGGCTCAGATGTCATTTTGTGCATTTCTATATGTGGAACTTAAAGCTGATTTGTGTTTTTACAGTTTATTGAAGTATCTGTGTACCATGGATTTGAAAACATAATTTCAAACAGAGACTTACAGTTTTAAACTTACCTCTCAGATACATAATTATGTACTTTTATTTTATGATATGATTAGCATGATTTGAAAAATGCTAGCATTTTGTTAAGTTGTTAAAATAAATGTCTGGAAGAGAGATATAAATATACTGTTAAGGCTGCTTTTGTGGGACTGCAAAGAAGGTATTCTGGCAATATTTAAACTAAAATTCAACTTCTCCATCTCTAAGCAGAGCTATGGTGAAAATAATATGTAACAGCGTAGGGCGAAGATATCACATTTGAAGAATATTATTTCACTAGTGGATGTAGGAAACACTAGAATAAATCTGTTATTTAGCACAGAATAGCAGGTAAAGAGTCTACTCCATGACCTCAACATTTGCAAGTGAATAAATTTAAATAGATTTAGTAATTCAAGATCTTAGGCTTGTTCAACAAACAGTTGTTTGGATTTATTACTTTTATACCTATATTTTCACAATAGTCTGTCTCCTTGGAAGAAGATATTATGCTGCTTTGTATAAATCTGGAAATATTTCATAAAGGCATAGTATTCACTTGATCACTTTTTCTTTTCTTACATTGTAAATATGCATTTAACTTAGTTTCTTTTCAGATTAGATTAAAAAAAAACCCTCAGTGCATCCAAGGATTGGTTGTAAAAATAAAGACATAGACGTATACTAAGGTACAATGTTTAAAAGTTTATTAGGAACGTTTTGAAGTATTGGAAGGTAGGATTTTTTGTTGTTTTTTCTTAACAGCTTATTGGCAATATGGTACACCAATTAAATTTCCGTAGTCATTAGGCAGAAAAACCGTCTCAGCTGGATTTTTGCCTATCTGAGGCTCTGAGATGAAGCTCCAGATGGACCTGTACTAGTGCCTCTCTCTAAACACACCTGGTTTTTTGGATTCAAGAGCTCAGCATGGCTGTAAGGCTTCTATTATTTACCTAACATACACATTTATTTCTCAATACAGTAATAAGAGTCCCCAAAAATACTGAGCTGTGAATTCTGGAAGCAGATGTAGGTTTTCACTCTTTTGGTGTTCAGCAGGGTTTAATATTATTATTTCATTTCATAAGCACAATATGTATTGCTTCCATATAAATATTTTATGATCTTGAATAGAAGTTAAGTTGCTCATTGTAGTGCACTGGTACAATTTGAGGTCTTTCAGATTAAAGTCTAATGATTTTGATGTGGCTTCCTTTTGTGGAAACTTAACATCTCTTTCTCAGACCCTTTGGCTTTTTTGTTCTGTGAAAGAGAATACTGTAAAAAGACTTGAAAAGAACTCAAAATTCTTTTAACTTATGCTAGAATTTTTTAAACTTTTGAAGCAAAGCAAAAGCTTTGTTTTTCAAAAACTGCAAAAATTACTTCTTCAGTCTCATTTTCCTTGTAAAGTGTGGGCACCTACTTGATTTGCAAAACCTCCTGGCATTTGAGACTTCAGCTATGATTTAGTATTGGTAAGGGAAAGCTCCTGTTTGGTTCTGTTAGAACTTTGATTAAGGAGGTATTCCAAGCTTTGACCCAATATTTAATTACAAGTGTAATATATTATGGATCTAATTCAGGATTTTTTTTTATAAATCTCAAGAATTGAGGGGAAAAATATGACTGGAAAATACATGCAGGTCATTCTGGGGCCACATAATTGATGCTGAAGGCAAGTCTCTGTCCAACTAATGTGTGTTTTTAAATTGTGGTCTTTCTCATTCAGTCCAGAACTGCTGTGTTCTGAATAGCTACTAGAGAGATTAATTTACTTATTTAAAACAAAAATATTTTCACAGTTTGCATGTGTGAAAAATCAGCTGGTTTTGTGCATTTTGAGGTGAACTGATTTATGATGTTCTTAGTTGTATTATTTCCTCATATATGTAAAATCATTACATTTGCTGTGGGTCCTTAAATACTGTAATTTTGGGAACATACAGGCTGTTCATAGGTTTAGTAAGAAACTGTTGAACTTCGAGGTACATGTGTGTGACTCTGTGTTTGCATTTGTCATGTACATATATGTGTGTGAGTGTCTGTATATATTTATTTTTTCCATTTTGCAGGTTTTGCTAAGTGTCAGAAATGTGATGGCATTACAGGGTCTGAAATCACAGAACACTCTAAAGAAAGATATAAGTGTTTCAAAGTCTTAGAATCAAAGATTATCCACAAACAGAGAAATTTTTAGTTGAAATGTGACTTAAAGTTATTTGCATCTCAGTTTCCCTTTTTTCTACAAAAAATCTTCTAAAAAAAGGTAATTATCACCTTTAGATAGGCTTATCTTTAAAACAGTTGCTGTAAAGATCCAAGTCCTGTTTTATCCCCATCGTAAAACCCAAGGGTATAAAGTGGAATGTGATAGTGAAAACGATCTGGAAAATTTATTTCAATAGGATGTAGGAGTGAAAAGAGAAAGTTCCACTGAAGAACTTGAGGTAGAGAGGTGTTCTGGTTTTGTTCACTGGGCTATTTTTAAGTGGTGGCAAATGATCTTGTGTGTGTTTAGAAGCAGAGTGGCTCTGGAGGACCCAAGAGTGGCACAGTAAATGAACTTCATAACGATTCACTTCTTGGGTGCACATGCAGAAGCAGGTGTGGCAGAAAGATGAATGTAAGCCAGAAGGACAAGGAACTATTTTGTCATGACATTACTGAGAGGGACTTATTGAACTATGTAATTATAATCTGAAAATATTCTATGAGCAGAAGTAATGTTCCTATTTCATTACTTGTAGATACTTAATGTACCTTGCTAGACAACATTTAGGCAATTACTAGGTGTATTAGGCATATATGAAAACACTTATAAATGTGCCACCACCTTACTATGTTCTCATCACATCTCTAATTTTCTTTCAGAAATTTTTGTTGTTACTATCAAATATTCTTTTTGAAAGATGTATCCAGTCAGAGGGTCTAAAGATCACCATAATATTCTCCTGGCTGAATTGCCACACCCTGTGAATTTAAAATAGAGAATAAGCAGTGGATTATAGGAAGTTCTTATAAAATACAGGAAGAATATTTGAAATAATAATGTACACAAAGTCACAACTGGCTCACAAATGCATTTAAAAAAAATGTAGGGCTGAATCAGTGAACGCTGTTGACAATGGAAAATTTTTGAAGAGCTTTTTAGAGACAATGGGAAAGAAGAGAAATGAATATCAGGTCATGAAAGAGGAAAGAAGTGGGAATTTAAATCAAACTACAGCTTCTCAGTGGAATTAAATTCCTAAATTGACTGCAAAAGCTTGTCATGTTCAAATCATAAACATCTTTACTTAGGAATCCTCTGCAGGCTTTCTGACACGGTGAAGTTTATCAAAGCAGGGACGAGGGCTTTGTAAAGTGATAACTATTCAAGTGAGGACTGGATGTTGCAACTCTGACCCCTCTGTAGTGTTCAGTGGTGTGCAGCACAGAACTGTAGGGCCTGGTACATCAGTCTTGGTGCATCAGTGAAACGTGGGACGGGCTTGTTCTTTAGGGGTTTAATCAGAGAGGGTCAGATTTCCACTGCAGTATGTGTTGGCATGTTTTTAATCCTGGAAGTCTTCTTAACAGCCAAATATGTTTGTTGTAGATCACAGAAGTCCTTTTTGTTTGAAAACAAGAGCTGCGTTCCTCAAAAAAGACATTCTAAGAATCTACTTTATATATACTTATACATACTAATATATACATTTATAATACTAAATGATGAAAAAAAGGCAGATATCTTCCTCATGAATTTCACTCCTGGATTATAAATCATCTCATTCCTGACACTTATTTTACAGTTTTGTACTTGGATTTTTATTTTCATATTCATATGACAGCAATAATAATCATGTTCCCATTACTATTTTGATAAAACTTTTTTGCTTCTATAATTGCATTAAATGATCTGCCATATCAGTATGGTAGAAACCTTTAGGTTAGGATGCCTTACACATTTTGGGGGGCTGAAGTTGAGAAATTTCTCCTGAGAAATAGCTTGCTGGGGCCTTTAAGACTAGGCTGGAAAAGCAGGAATGGCTGCCTTAATTGTGTCTGGGATGGGCAGATCAGTGATGTCGGCCTCTCAGGGTGCTTTCTAGCCCTGCAGTTCTTTTGAGAAATTAAAAATAATGCATGTTCCTAGCTTATTTAACCAAAAGCAGCAGGAGTCAGCTCAATTGGTGATGTGGATCTGCATGTTGATCCATATGCAGATGAGTCAATAGCCAAAAAGCAAGTAGGACATTATTGGTTGTGTTAAAATCTGAATTGTTCTGAATACAGTTAGAGAAATAACGCTATAAATACTTAATGTCTTAATTCAGATTTGTTCCTTAGCAATCATCTGTCCTTCCTTTAAATTGCAGCAGTATGAGTTGTATTTAATAATTAAAATTTTAGAATTTATTGTGAAGTTCTGCTTTTCATCTAAAATAATAGTTACAGCTTTATCAGTGGCATCTTTCATTAAACTCTTTCCAAACTGCATTTTTTTTTTTTTTGCTAGCAGAAAACCACTATATATGTTAGAAAATTAAACTCAGATTTAGACCTTGGTAAATTGCCCTTGATATATCCCATTTCAAAGGACATCAGAAACCAGCCCATATACAAGAGAACAGTAATACCCCCTCTATCAATGTAACTGCTGTACAAGCAGAGGTAAGGCTCCAGGACACTGGAGAAATGCCAATTTTCTGAAGGAAAAGATGTTTCTTTCAAAATAACATATGAATTCCCATAGTAAACAAAGAAGCAAAACACTGCTGTGCTTCTCCATCTGAGAGTGATGGACAGGGTGAAGAGATCATGAAAATACAGAGGTTTCATAGCAACCCAGTTGGAAATTTTATTTTCTTTCTTATGTTTTCACAATTCTTCACCTACATTAGGTGCAAGTCCTGTCAACCTCTGCAGGAATCTAATGGAAAAAGCATAAAGGGTTAAAGAGTGCTTTTGTTTAGAATTTAGTATCCACCTGAAACACAAAGGAGGTTGCATTGTTGCTGTAACTCACACATGGAGAAAGTTGTGAAGAACTAGGTGAGAGAGCTGCTTTTGGATGTGATAATAGCAAAAGTTACACCTAACTTCCCAAATGTACATGCTGAGCTGGAAGCTGGTGTTTCCAATTCTGCATTTCATTCCATGTACTTCTAAGCAGAATTACACAGGAATCATTGGCTATACACTTACCTTTGACATTTTAGAAGAATTTGGGTCAGTGATTTGTTGGAGTTGATCTATTCATTGACAAAGAATGTGGAGAATGTGTCCTCTAAAGGGTTTTATTTCCACACAGAGCATTAAATGTGCATGGTTTGAAAATTAGCGAAAGCTTTTTCATTATTGAGGAGAAGTAGCTCAGACTGCTATTGCTGTGTAGCCTTGAAAGACTCAGTAAAGAATGAGGATTTGTCTCAAAAGTTCTCTCCATGTGCTGTGGCAGCTCTCCTCAGCAATGCAGGACAGTCCCTTGCCATGCCAGGTATGGCTGCATTTAGGTGTTCTGTATCTCTGGGGTTTGCACATGTTCCTTACCCACTTGGAGAGAGCTGATCTGTAATCTTAGAGGAAGTAATTTCCTAAATCTTAGAATTGCTGAGCTCCTGTCTAGGCAAATGGAGGGCATTGCCACATTTGGGGTCTACATCAGCAGCTGTATTCTCTAGAATAACAAAATCTTACATGTATAAAAAAACCAAACAAAATAAACCAAATAAAAATTAGTGCACTTGGGTTCACTGACAAAAATCTCAATATTTTGGGATGCTTTTGACGGACATGTATAAGAAGTTGGGGATTTTTTTTTTGGTTGTGGTAAACACCAAAGCTATTACACTTTGGAGCTTTCCTTGCAAAAGGAATAATTACTGAGAACACTAGAAATTCATGTGTTCTGATTGCCAGATACAATTCAAGTAGATGCAAGCGTCTGTACCAGCTCTTTGTGTAAGCTCAATTTAATTGCATTTGTGCTGCAAAGAACAAATGTTTAGCAAATAGATATAAACTGATTTTTATTCTAGGATATTGAGCCTGACAATTGCTGAACTAACCATGTATCTCTATGGTTTTCCATGACTTGGAATAATAATTTTATTTTAGCCAAGACATCTTTCTCAAGGAATTTTTACATTGAAATGTCAAAAACCAGTTTGAATTTAAACATTCAAGCAATTCTAATCTATCAATATATTTTAGAACTTTTTTTTTTACCTTTTGTATTATCCTTGAATACCTTTTACTTTGCCACAAATTATGATTCAAAGTTGTGGAAGTCAATAGAAATTACACATTACTCAGGAGCAGAGAAATGGGCCCTGCTTTCTGTGACCTCTTTCCCCACAAGCTTGTGAGCTTTATCCCCAGTTCCTTTGCTGGAGACCATCACCTCCTGAGTGATAGAATGTTTGCAGTTAGCATCTTTAGAGCAATGAACAGATGTGTGTAATAACCACTTAATGTTTTGCTAGGTTTTGCAATGGAACAGGTATGGTTGCTGCTCCTGCTGACGATTAAAGTGCTTCCAGTGATTTCTCAGTTCAATGGATACAACTGTGATGCTAACCTCCATAGCAGGTTTCCTGGTAAGTATTTAATAGACTTTTTTTCTAATGGCTTCTTTATTGTCTTGGTTCAAAGCAGTGCTTATTTTTAAATACAGAGCTTTAAATCTGTCTAAAGCCTGGGGATAGGACTCCACATTAAGTGAGTGTTAACTGTTTTTGTGACAATGAACTTGCCTAATGCTGCACTTTACTTTTTTCTTAATTGCACAATGGGTCAAATTCAGCCTGGTAGCAAGGCAAGCAATTCCCCTCACACTAGTGGGGCTTGACCCACTTTTGCCAGAGCTCTAAAACATTCACCAGAGCTCATATTGTTGTAAATGTTCTCTATAGATTTAATACTCTCACACTTCTAACTGGGTTTTCTTTTATTTCTGGGTTTCATAGTTTTCTTTTCTTGCATAAGAGAATATAATTATATCCTTTTATTAAAATAATGAAATATGTATCTATTTTAAGCAAAATTAACTTGATGACAAAATTTTAGTGCCTCACTTCAACATTAAGCCCTTGGTTAGGTACAGGTGAAGCAATGGGATATTTCTATGGATGATGTATTTTCCTTCCTCTAAGAAGATGGGAATGAAGTCATTTTGGGGACATTGGATGTTCAGAGCTGTTAATACAAAGAGAAATAGAAATGAAATGTCGATCTTAGTGGCATGGTATCAGGGTTTACTCAGGCAAAGGATCCTTTTAGTTTCTATTACATTTCTTATCCTTCCTGCTTCAGTTGTATCTTGGGCAGAATAACAATAATAAAAAGAAGGCTCTGAATACTGTCTCTCTCACATCTTGTTTTTCTGAGATAGCGATCGAATTGAGTAGTTCAGTAATGAACACTCAGTGTAGTATTACACTGTAATACCTTTCCTGTTGTTGCTTTCTGAATAATAAAAATTTTGATTTTTTTTTTTTTCTTTCAGGAAGGGTCAGCTCTTTTGTTAAATTTAAGTCAGCAGAAGGCAGAAAGTCTGTTTATTGATTCTTGTGTTACTATCATACTGTTAGGTGCTTTGTTGACATAAGGACCATCAGTGGGTTTGATTTCTTTCCACTTAATCAATATGAGCATGAAGAACAGAGAAATGAGACATTCAAAGGAGACCAAATATATTGTCTCCATTCCTGAGGAAATCACATATAATATATGTGTGTGTGTGTGATATATATCACATATATATATATCCCTTCTATTTAATAAATATATATATATTCCCCTTAGTATTAATTTTTACAGGCTTGCCTCTGAAGTGTGAGTGAATTTTGCCCCCTTCGACAGAGCTACCTTTTGAGTTTCTTATGTAATTCTGGCTTTTTTTGGTCCCTGTTTTAGGTTCATTGAGAGGTTTGCAACAGATAGAGGGAAGTTTATGTTCTTCTCTCTGTGTTTTAAAATTTTTCTCTGGTCATTTTTTGCACCTGCTCTGTGCCAAAGTTTATTTGAAATGTGATACCTGCGAATTGAATTCATGTCTTACTGAGGGTGTTTAGGGGCCTCTTGCAGTTCTGCCTCATAAAAATGAGTCATATCAGATTCTGTGTCTGCCAAATCTCATTGACTGGGGAGAAAATCCGTTTAGGTTACAAGTAAATAGATTTTTTTTAAAAGTAAATTCTAATCACCCCTCAATGTCCATAGAAGCTGAGAGCAGAGTCCTGCTTTTCCTTGCTTGTCATCTAAGGCAGCAAAGATTCAAGGGCTAGAATTTAATCAACAGTCTTACTGTTTTGATTTTGAGAGCTAGGAAAACAGAATAATTCTGTTTGTCAGTTGTACCTCTGAGATGGAGGTAAAAGCCAGGATCCCCTTTTGCCCCAGATTTGACAGGTGCTATTTTCAATATGCAGAAGGGTCTGGTACATAATGGGCTGGGGCTAGTGGGGCTGAGAGGCTGCTGAAGATGGGTGAGAGATCCTCTGTAGGGAGAAGGGGGTCACTCTTCCTGTGCTGGCTTCCCCAGCACTTGGCTCAGGCTGTGGTTTTGGGGATGCTGCCTCAGGGCCTTCGGTGCTCAAATATAAAGGGAGAGGTGAGAGAGAGGTCAAAAAGGAGAACATTTTAAAACCAGTGTCTTCCAGGCTGAGACTCACAGAACCTGGCTATGGATATGGCTATGGATAGATTTTCTTCCTGTTCCTTATTTGTTCCACACAAGGGGTCTTTATTGCTGTCAGCTGGAACTCCAACCATGGTGTGCAGATACTGGAGAATCCATTGGGTGTTGAAGTTGTCTCCTCTTTTTCTTTAAATGTTGATAAGAAACAGAAGCTGTCTTCAACAAGGAGAACAAGGGAAGCCTTCCTAGAGGAACCATGGAACTCATCCATTTTTCATTTTTTGTGCTTTTATCATCCATCACTTAGGTGACTTCTTGCATAGGAATGGTGCTGCATAAATAGGATGACAATCAGACAGAACTTTTATTTCTGCACTTTGCAGGTTAATTTTAGAGTGCAGGTATGCAGTAGTCATCAGGAATAAAGGAAAAATAGCCCCATTTTTGGTAGACAGAAAATGCAGTGATTTTTTTGTACCAGAAGCCAGATGTGTTCTAGAGATTACATAATTAGGTTAGATCTTGCCATTATTCAGAAGGCTTACATAGGGGAAAAAAACTTAATCTCTGCTTTGCAGTAAAGCATAGCTTTTAGAAGGCTACTGATACATAGAGCCACAGCAGCCTGTCTCCAGTTGGGACATGCAGTTTTGGTTCAGGGAGTTCTTGTCTTAAGAACATGTTGAGAACTTAGTAGGGACTGAGGAAATGTTGCAGCTTTTCCACATACACTATACATTTTAATTCAATATCAGAGCAGTGATTTGATCAAAGATGAGGTCCATGAGGAGAAACTGGTTTTGAACTACACAGGTCTTTTCATTCCTCTTCTGATGGAATGACATTTATTGATGGTATTTTGTGGAAAACTTTTGTCCTGTCCCCTGAAGACTTTCTTGCTGCCTGCCCTGGGATGAGTTGTCAACATGTGGAGGGAAGTGGGAGTGGAGCTCCCAGCATTTTCCCACATGAGTCTCCCCATAATTCAAGATGGTCTGTTACTGTAGGATCTGTGTACTTCTTGAGCTTTACTCTCTTGCTTGAGAGCCATCTTTGAGCACTGCTGGCTTGTATGTAGCTTGTGTGATTTGAGTCAGAAAGAAACCAAGTGGTCTGCCTGCATGGAAACTCTGTGACAGAGAGGCCATTATAGTTAAGGCTTCATCAGCTGGGTACCTTCAAATCATCGCTCCTCTGACTCAGAAAACCAGAAGCTTTTAATGCAGGAATGCAAATACATTTTTGTTGTTGTTGTTTGTTTCTTTAACTTATATAGGAATAATATTTACCTTCCCAAATTGTCAAGAAATGAGCTAGATATTTAACATCTAAGAGGGCATGAGATCTGTTTGCAACTGGCCTCAGATAAATTGCTGAACAAAAACTGTTCTATTTCCAGAATGGACTCATTTGGAAGCAATATTTCCTCATGAAGTAGTGGACGGAGAAGGTTGTCTGGAAAGGTTGTTTATCCTGCTGTATCACACAAAAGTTGGTTTTGTACAGTATGGTCTCATTTCCCATGGTGCCAAATGATAATTTTGCAAGCAGTAATGGTAACTTAATTGGTAAAGTTATTGTTCTGCTTTTTGAAAAGGCTTGAAGTGAGTTATGAAATTAACTGAGCTACTTTGTTACATCCTGCAATTCGTTACAATCTGTTTGTGCGTCAGTCCAAGAAAGTGTAAATACACCCTTTGCCATTCCCATTTTTTTACTGTCCCCTCTACCTTAGTATACTCATTAAATGGATCAAATAAATAGTCCTTCTGCTTTGGAGTTTTTGGAAAACCAAAGCATGCTGCTTCCTGATCTTTGTGTGTTACATTAGTGGGATTATGATTATGTACAAACCAGGAGAACTTAATGCCAAATCACTTCAACTCCTGTCTTGCCTCCAGTACCTTTCTGCCCAAATTTACACCCAGTGAGTAACATTTATCATGGCATTAGCTCAATACTGAGTTTGGCCTGTTATTTTCTGCACTTGATTGTTTTGGCTTGAAAGCCACCATTAAAGCTGTCTAAATTAAACTGCTTGTGCTCCTGTACCATGGGGGAAGAGCTAGTTCATTGTAATGGAAATTTCATTTCCTCTCTGCTGTGACTATGCAGTGAAACAATTCATTTTAGCAGGCTTAATGGTACATTATTGACTGAAGTTGTTCTATGGTTTTTAATAGCCCTTAATCTTTAAGCAGATGTAATAAATTAGTTCTATAAAGGAGTAATGTCTGTGTTTAAAACAATGTAGTATATATTTTTGTAAAGCACTAGGGGGAAACCCCAGAACAACCCCCCAAACATCTACAGGCAAAGAAGACCTAAAAGAAGAGCAATGTTAGAGCTTTAAAGCAAAACAATCTGTTGCTTATGCCTGTATCTGAACCTGATGCTTTTCCATTCAGTACATAAAAATCCTCAGAACTTTAGAATAAGAGGTCAAGTTGTCTGAAGACGATTCTTTTGCTGTTCAAAAATTGATCAGTTTTAACAGCTGCTGCTTTCTAGGTCTTTTGTGTTGTCATAATGCACAGAATGAAAGATTGCAAGATGCTTTGTAGTATTGATCATTGTCTTTCAAGAGCCAACTGATTTTTCATTAAAGCTCAAGTTGATAGTTCTTAAGAAAAACAACATAAAACCCCAAAACCCAGGAAAACTAACTTTAGAGAGATCATAATAAATTACTTGGATATGCTGTTGATTGTAGTTCAAAGTCTGCACAGCCTGAGACTGTGATCTCATACAAAGTGGACTCCAGACAACTCAGAAAAATGTAGCCAGTTTCCATGCCAGAGTGGGCTGGGAGGCAGAGCTTGGCCTTCTCAATTTCTCAAAATTGCTGGAAATTTCTGTTCCAAAGGGGGCTGCTTAATCAGACACCAAATATTTAACCACTTGCTGTTTTCTACTCTGTTGCAGTGTTTCATTATATAAAATGAAACTACTAAAAGATTTGCTGCAGGATTAATGTATTTCTTGCTTGATTACACTGTGTTGCCATAATAATTTTTGTTTTTTTCTATAGTGAAGTGATAGAGTCAAATCTGTTCTTCAGACTAATGCAATTCCTACCTTTAAATTCTAATATTTTGCTGCAACTGAAATCTAAAAAATTATTTGTTTGGAAGTCACAACTCTAGACTAACTGCTACAATAGTTGTATGATGGTTACTTCAAATTGTTTTACAGTGTCTTTCCCTGTATTTTTCTTGCAGCTGAGCGAGATATCAATGTTTTCTGTGGAGTACAGACAATTACTATGAAGATAAATTTTTGCACAGTTCTTTTTTCTGGCTATTCTGAGACAGATCTGGCACTGAATGGGAAACATGGGGATGCCCACTGCAGGGGCTTCATCAATAACAACACCTTTCCAGCAGTGGTCATTTTCATCATCAATCTGAGTACTTTGGAATCTTGTGGAAACACTTTAGTGGTAAGACCAAGTCAAAGTGAAATTATAGCATTGGTTGTGTATACATAGGATCAAGTGAATGCTCTTGACAGTATTCTATCTTTTATAGAAAATATTTACTTTGTCTTACCCAATTAGAAACATATTGCATCAAAAAAAATGAGCAAAAGCTGGTAACTTATAATCTTGATTACTATTGAGAAAATACGGTGGGACACACATTTTTCCTCTGATTAGAAAGCATAATTTTAATTTAAGTATTTTTTTCAGTGGAAGAATGAAATTTTTCCAAGATGTTTCTAAAATTCTTGCTGACCATGGCTTAGATTTTGCAGAAGTGGAGAGTCTCACAGTTTATGTGTATCATATTGAGTAATATCAAAGAACCTATGAATAACTTAAAAAAAAAAAAGTTTAAAAATGTATTATTTTCAAAGGTTTCATTCTCTCTAGAATTCCTATTTGTACTTGATGTCTGTCAGTTTTTATAACAAGCCCCTGTTTTGTTGCTAATAATTTTGCTGAAATGTTTGATATGCTCTGTGACCTCTTTGCCTTAGGCTGAGTTTTCTTTTTAAATTTCAACAAAAAACCAGTTCAGCCAGTTCAAGACTCCCTTTTCCAACTGTAGCATCTCCATGACTTGCAGTAGAGGAACTTTCCAGGAAGCACCTTCTTCCTATTCCTGTGTAGTTGGTAAACTTCTAAACCCCCTGAACCTGCTCTTTGATCGTGATCGTAAGAGCTTGATGTTTAAGAAACAAAACAAAACCACCCCCCAGTCTGGTAAGTCCAAATAATTGGAGCTCCCCATAGAGTCCCCCACCAGGCTGCACTGAATACAAAGACAAAGTAGCAGCTGCTAAAAATAGAACCAAAAATATTCCCCCCATCCTCTGTTTATTCATGCTGTACCCCGAATGAAGACAAAAAAGGAGCAGGGAGCATTTCTTATCGTGTTCCCCACACTGGAGTTTGACAATCCCCTGCATTTCTTGGCAGTGTTTCAAAGCATATACTTTCAAGCTAATTTTCAATAAAAGTAAAGGAAAGACAACAATTCAGGCAGAACTTGTGTAAAACCCAGGTCTTTCTGTAATGCAGCAGGCTCAGCTTTTTGCATTATGGTGGTGGGGTGGTGACGACGTTAACAAAGCTGTAGTTGACTGAACTACTTTAGCCTGTACTGTTTAGGCAAAACTCAGATCCTGGGAAATTCTATTTTCAACATTTTTGTGCCATTTAAGAAGTTACTAGGTATGCTATGGGCAAAATGCACGCCTGTTTCTGTCTTTTAGGAGTGTTTTTTGGTAGACAAAGAAGTCAAAATTCCTGCTGTGTGTCTGCTGCTAATTACTGCAAAATGTTACAACTCATGTGCACCTTAGGACAATTATTCCATAATGAAATGTTTTTTTTAAGAAATCATGTGTTTTAAAGCTACTGAGAACATCTATTTTGCTAATACAGTTCTACAAAAAATGCTGCAGTAGAAGTCCGGTGCCATGTTAATTTGCCCTGTTGTGTATGTGCCTGCTGGAAAAGGAATTTGTGCTGCTTCTCAGCTGTTTTCAAACCACCCCCTTACTCAGATCAGTAGCTATGGATGGAGAGGGGCTGGGATGATACCAGGAGGGAAGCATCCCTCAGTTTTCCTGAGGGCTGTGTGCTCTTGCAGGCTCTGAACACTCTGTGAGCTGAGCAATACAGAATAGAACATGCCCACAGAGGTTGCATTGGCATTAAGTTAGTATTGCTTTTCAGCCCTTTAATTTCTGACAGTTTAGAGTTTATAATTAAGATTTAGAAATGTATAATATAAACAAAGGCCCACATTCAAGGTTCAACCATTTGGCTTGTGTCTGTTTATAAAGTAGCTTATTTTTGATGTGTCGAAACCAAAGCTCAAGAGTGAGAGAATATTGTTTCTGTGAACGAAATTGCTCGTGTATTGACCTTTTTATTGGATAAGGAATCTCATTGTAAGGTAATATTTTTTAACTGTAACAGAAAAGCTGCTTTAGTTTTTCCCAGTAAGCTGCATGAATTCATTGGGAATGTAGAAAAAAAAAGTACCTACCGAAAAATATGTTTCCAAGACTCATAATTCTTTTCAAGTGTTGTTCTAAGAACAGAGGTATAGCTTGTGATTTTTATGCTCATGATTCCAGGGAGGTGAAAAACAACACAGGGAAGATGTTATTAAACTAAATTAACCTTTGAAGGTTTTAGTGAAGATATTTCAGAGTAAATTATGGGCTAAACTGTCAATGTCCTTAAGTTGTTTTGTCCCACAGTTAACTTTAGCTAATAGTAATTTTCTGTCTTCCTCAATAGGTATCCTCATCTCGAGGTATCAATGCTTATGGAAATACCTCAGTGGTGCAGATAGGAAATGTTTCAGGGTACATTGATACACCTGACCCACCAACAATCATCAGCTACTTGCCTGGGCTTCTGTACAAATTTAGCTGTAGCTACCCACTGGAGTACTTGGTTAACAATACCCAGCTCGCTTCGTAAGTGTGCTTTTCCATTGCTGTGTGTTTCATCCCCATGTTTGTCTAAGTGTGTAAATGCACATGCTGTAACAGCATTCTCCATGTAGCAATTTTTTGGCTGTTTAAGAGTAAAGGGAAAGGAAAAAAAGCACCAAAAGTGTTGCAAGGAAAAAGAAATACTTGTAGCATCATAATATGAAATAATATATTTTATGAAGAGACCATTAGACAATGCAAAACTTCCCTTAAAATTCAGATGTCCTTCTGAAAAATTATAGCATTAAAAAACAAAAAAAAAAAAAAACCTTCACAAAATAGTTTGTGAGCTTGTAAATACAGAATGCAAGAGAAAATATTTCCATGAGTAAATGTTGTACATTATGTAAAGTGAGTTCTTTTTTGTCACTTTGCCTCTCTGCTAATTATTCTTCTGATTTGTGTTTCCAGCAGCATCCATTATTTTCTGCATAGTTAAGATTGTCAGTATTTCCACTATAAATTCCTGTTTCTGAAGTTTATAACCCAAATGCATAAATTAACTCCTTGTGATATGACTCATTGAGTTTTTTAATGATAAAGCCCAGTGAAGTATGCAAAAACACAAATAAGGTATCTTTCTTCATGATGGTTTTTGGTTTCTGGTTCTGTTGTAGGTCATCAGCTGCTATTTCTGTAAGAGAAAACAATGGTACATTTATCAGCACTTTGAATTTGTTGCTTTATAATGTGAGTATAAACCACAGTATGACCTGGACTAAATTAATCTCTGTGCTATGTGGATACAAACTGTTTTAGCAGACCAAAGTATAGATCCCTCTTCATAATTTGCTGTTTCCTTCCCACTCCTCCCATGAGCCAAGCCTTTCTTCCAGGCATCTTTCATCTCTGAATTCCTTTTTCCTTTTTGTTTGCACATACCTGCTGTCTTGTATTTATATAGCTGGTCTTTGAGGAGAGACACAGTCTTTTTGTCCTGTATACAGTTCCTCAATTTCCAGCTTTGACTTTCAGTTGGTAGTGCCATGTGACTAATCAATTGTAGCCATAACAATCATACTGTAGAGTGCATATTTTGTTTGCATTTATTGTTTCTGTGTGTGTGTATAGATGCTTTGTGCTTTGACAGAGAGTACTCTGTAGTATTCTGCAAAATTATTCCAGATCTATTCCCATAGCAATGAACTGTAGCACTTTGGCTGGGCTATTTTTATGCTCAAGCCTCATCAGAGTGTTTTGATCATCTGTGATTGTCATGAAGGCTGTATCAGTTCCAGATCTATAGCCTGGTGCATATGTTGCTTTATATGTGGACTTCACAGATGTTAAGGGTTAATAATTATAACAGTTTTCATCCAATGAAAACTGTTCGTCCTTATGTTTTAAGTGATTTGAATATGCATTATTTTAAAAGATTTTACCGTGTAAAATGGGTTGGTGACACTAAAACATGAAAAATGCAAGGACCTTTACTTAACATTAATCCCTGAAATTATATTTTTGTGTTGATTAAAATTTTCACTCATACATTTTAAATACCTGATTTAAATATCAATTTTTCAATCTATCAAGCATCATTTTTGTAAATTATGAATCCGATTTTTTTTGCATTATTATTCATGCCATCGTGTTGCTGAGTTATAATTCATGCAACTGATTTAAAAGTCAATGCTTTATGCTTTGAACATAATGAGCTATAAATATTGCAACAGGACATTTTTCAATGGCATGCTCTAAAAAAATCATGTTTGTTTGAAAGAGCAGAGCTCCAAATAACAACCTATAATCTGTTAAAATGATTATTATAGTTCTCTCATTTTTAAATAACCCTGTAATCAGAAAGATGGGGCAGAATGAGGATAGGCAAATTTCTTAGTCAGGCCAAGCATTGACCACTGCCTGTTGACTGCCAATTCAGCAGTCAGGAATAAATGCTATTGATGCTCCTATTGAGCACATTTTTTCCTCAGATATCCCACTCCAAACTGTGCTTTCATCCTGCCCACCCCTGTAAACTTGCAAGTTGACCATGAACAGTGGTGTCTTTTCAGCCTGATAGCAGTGACATTACTCGCCCTAGTGAGTAGCACCATCATGAATAATACTGCTAAGGCTGGCAGATTCCAGTGGTGGACATGCCCTGCTTCACTTCCCAGGGCTGGATAAATACATGGACAGCTTGTGCACTGCCTGCATTTTCCCCTGCTGGGAGTGTCTCTTGTCAGTGGGCCCTCTTGATCTCTGTTAGCAGTCCTGGTTTTGGGAGGAAATGTCCAGCCTTTCTGTTAGTGAGGGGATGTGTACAGATGTGCTTCTTGACTGCAAGTGGCTGTCCTCTCCTAATTCAGCTGTAGTGTTATTTCTTAACACTGACTCTTCATCTTCTTAACTTACCTGTGTCTTCTGTCATAAAATGTTGCTTAGATTTACTTTGTGATGTTTGTACATGCCATTGTTAAGAAAGATAAGAAAAGCTGTTATGATAGACTCAGGTTATAATAGCAAAATGTTTAATGGGCTTTCACAGAGCCCAAGTAGCTATGTGCTTTTATGCCTTTTTGCAAACATCTGTCCAAATGAACAAAAACTACTCTTAAAGAATAAAAGAGCAACTATGGAGTGTAATAATGAGGGTTTTGCACTTCTTAAAAAGTTGCAAAATGTGGCAGAGCTAAGTATTATAGAAATGTATAATTAATTTGAAAGAAGGCAAACCTACCTGAAGGCCTCTGATACTGCATAGATTAGATATTGGGCAGTGCAATTTGGCATTGTTACCTTTAAAAAAAAAATCACTTGGTCTCTGGTGCACACCTTCTTGTTGCTATCACCTGCTGCCTGCCATGGTCTCGCTTGGCACAATGAACCTGGTTGAAATCCTATTTACCAGGTGTTTTTTTCATGTGTATTGAGTGTTTTGACCTTTCACAGGAGGCCTCAACATGGTGAGTCACTGTGCTATCTGCATTAGCAATGTTTTTGACACAGGAGACTTTACCAAACAGTGCATTTTGATATTCTCAATTAATATCTCTCACACAGGGCTGTTTCATGGCTTTGTTGCTGAAGTGAGCTTAATGGTTTAGATTTTGAACAAAAAAGCCCCAGTAAAACAGCTCTATTTAAGTAGTATTTTATGGGAAATTCCCAACTTTTATGTTGAATATAGCTTTCTTGAAACAGCTCTTTTGAAATACTAGAATTTAAATGAAAATGTTTGCTACTTGTAGTTTTCAACAAGGCAGCTTCCATAGAAACTACACTTTGTATAACAGAATGTCTTTGTTCTCCAAGACAATAGCTTAAAATATATAACATCTCATGGCATTGCTACCTCCACTAATTCAAATAACCTTAGCAACCTTTCCTGGGAAGGAGTGCAGTGTGACAACCCAGTGAAGCTCCTCTGTTAGAAAACCAGAGTAGCTCCTATGCTTGCCTGTAAGCTCTGGGAGACTTACTGAAGTGTCAGTGAATGGTATGATTTCTTTAATCACTGATCCAACCACCTTATTAAATCATATATTCTCCCAAATCGTTGCATGGGGCAAAGCCAGTCTTTAAAGACAACCTTGTAGGCAATTTCTCTGGCCCTGCTTTTTGCTTCTTCCCTTACACAGGACAAAGTAAGCAATTGTTCTACACAGAAGGGTCAGAAAAATTGCTGAGAGCTCAGTCTGGATGCAGATGGGTTGTTAGAGTGGAATTTCTGTTACAACTGAGGAAATGTTTGTTTTACAGGATTCAACCTACAGCCAGCAACTCCTTATTCCAAGTACAGGTTTACCTTTGAAAACCAAAATATATGCAGCTGTAAGAGCAACCAACCTTGATGGCAGGTACCATAAAGGGTGTTATTTCTTGTCTTGATTGCTTTTCAGCTCTTGTTACTTATCTGATTTAGAAGCATCTGTCTTACAGCTTTTTGTATTTCAAAATAATAGTTGGTGTTCAATAATCACTGCTCTCAGCTGGAGGGTGTCAGGCCCTTGGCAGTGAATGCATATCTTGCTGCAGTTCTCATTATGGAAGTTTTCCTGAATTATACTTTAAATCCTATATTGTTTTTATTTAGGAAAAGGTCTCTTTTGGACCAAGTGAGAAAATCCAGGGCTTTTAAAAGTGGGCTGGTTTTGATTTCTAGTCCTGTGGAGCCATGACTTCTGAGAGGAGGTGTGCAATGTGTGTTGGTGTGGTGGTTGATTTAAATGAAACCAAATGATTTGATTTATAAAACTCTGCTGCAATGTTGTACCGTTTAATTTTCTAAGTTGTTGAAGAAACAGGACAAGCTGTATGTGACCTGTTCAACACAGTAACTCACTTTCACTGGTACAGCCTGCATTACCTGTCTGTATGCTTTTTTGTACTGTCCTTTCATCTCACCTCGCTCACACCCCCCTATGCCTGCACTGCCAGTTTCACTCATCTGTGCCTTTACTCCCTGTGCAGGTGGAATGTTTTGATGGACTACTGTTACACCACACCATCTGGCAATCCTAGTGATGATCTTCGATATGATCTTTTCTTCAGGTAGGTGCTGAGCAAACCCAGTATTTTTTTTGGTCCTCCTTAAAAAAAAAAATATTACAAATCTCTTCAATAGTGGTGTCTTAAACTGCCTGGGAAGTTTAAGCATTATTAGTAGGCAGGACCAAGGACTGGACTTATAGATAACATGTCAGAACTTCTTTGTGTGTGAACATAAATATAAAAGGTGCCAAGTCATAAGAATTATGGAGGTAGAAAACCACATATACAAAGTTTATCTTTATTTATGTATATCCAAAATAGTTCTACTAGAATTAACATAAATGCTGCAAGTGAATGACTAACCTGGCCTCTATTTTATCAAAGGTGAATGTGGTGAATGACAGTGATTTAAAACATCAGAGACTTCAGTTCAGGAAGGTAGTTAAGCAAATGATTAAATATAAATAGATGCTCCTACTTCTACTCCCAGTAATAACATTTATTTGAATTGGAACTTTGAAAAACATGTTGGCAGTATCTCAGATTAAATTTTATCCGTGACACCTATTGGAGAGGTACTGTCTTCATTTGGAGTTACCTGTCTATACTGGTTAACATACCTGATTGCTTTTTGCTTCAGGTCTCAAGTTTCTTTGAGCACTGGATTTAAAGGGTACCTTGGTTACAGCTGTGGTGCTGCAAAATAAAACAGTGTTTTTGTAATAATGTGTTTCAGCACTGGAAGCTGCAGCCTGACAGGCAGATTGTGTCTGCAGATACTTGCACCCTGTTCTTTTCCAAGGAACTAAAGTGTTAAACTTGCTGCTTAAGCTATCTTTTTCTCAGCTAAGAGCTTCAAAATCCTAACAGAGCTGTTCATCCCAGTTTCACTCTTCTCTACAAAAACTAGCTGTGACAAGGATCCGCAGACAACCATAATTGAAAACGGCAAGAGTCAAATGGGCCGGTTTTCCTTTGAGGTGTTTCGCTTTGTGAAGCACAAGAACCAGAAGATGTCCACGGTCTTCCTTCACTGTGTGACGAAGCTGTGCAGAGCAGATGACTGTCCCTTTCTTGTGCCAGTAAGTTGAAATTATCTGGATATAAAATAGATGCACTGGAGTTCTGCATACAAGTGTTACGGAAGTTTGGATGGCACAGAATGAAAAGCAACTTGTGCAGACTGATGCTTTTTGTGTCTGAAGGAATGTGAAACAACTAGTGAAGAATATGGAAATGAATAATGTCATCTGGAGATAAAATAATACTAGACCTGCAAACCACAGGTTATTGACTATATGAGGAATGACCTCTTTGCTTTTTGGTCCTTAATTTTTAATAGTAGCAACTCTGAGATGGCTTTCGGGTTGATATTCTTAGTATAGGAGTAAGGTATCCATCATCACAGTGGAGGAAGAGAAATATTTTAGAATATAATTTATGGAAAAGTTAAAGCTATAGGAAGTGTTGTTATACTGACAAGGAAAATTTATGTAAGTTTCTCATAGGGAAAAAAATACCATGCCCCTTAGAGTTCATCATCTGAAAACTGCTCTTTTATTGAAGTTCATGAGTTTATGTCTATTTAACTAACTTTAGGAGTATCAGGAACAACAAATATATTTTGGAAATGGAAACATTTAAATAAACATATAAACACAAAGTTCTGTGATGACTTCAGAGCACAGCATTGTTTCCTACTGAATGACTTCCCATTTGGAATTTTAAAGTGTGGTCAGTTCAGTATACTCCTGGAATTTTGTTACTTTATATTTTTATATTACACATTTATGTAATTCAGTTTGCATTCAATTTGTGTTCTGAGGTTTCTGAAGTTCTTTCACAAGAAGCTGAAACTAAGGAAATGCTCTTGTTTGAAGCATGCTTGAGTACCCTAGATTAAGGTAGATGGTGGGTTACAAATGTTAAATGTGGATTCCAGATGGGAATGCTGAGGGTTGTTTTAGTGTGCCACTGCTATTTAGAACTCCATGGAAAATGTGCAAACTCTCACTCAAGAAGCTTGCTAGAACAGGGATTGTCAAGCAAAACAGATTTGTTGGGGAAAACTGTCTGTAAACATAGCTTTGGGAAATTAACTACTGAAAGTTTAATATACTATGAGATGGATCATGTACACAACAGCAATGTAGTTTTGTAAACAAAGTGAGGCAAAATAAAATGGGAAGCCAGGAATTTATAAGATACACTTCTAGGCAATATTGCAGATGTTTTTATTTCTTAGTAATTTAATGCATACTAAGAAATAAAATCAAAGTTTTAGTATTGCTTACCAAAGAGTTCATATTATATCAGGAAGCACAAAAAGGGCACAATTCTTAATCTGTGATTGTTTTGACTGACCACTCAGATCTGCAGTAACAGAGAAAGAAGAGACACTGGTGGAAGGACAACTTGGCGCCCTCAGAGCACATCTGGCAATGCTGTAATCTCTGCTGGCCCCATCATTACCAGGAGTGGTAGGAATAAACAATCTTTCTCTATGGACTGCAGGAATTTCAGAAACCTGGGGAAATTTTTTGCAGTTGAATGTAAATTTGCAGTGATGTAAGGGATAAATTCTCTGTGAGTTTGCTGAGTATTATTTTTACTACTGCTGATTATTTTTTACTACATTTTTTACTACTTTGTTTGGTAGAAATTTTGAGCTAGTATTTTTGTTTTGCTCTCACATGCTTCCTCCTCTAGTAAAATCACTGTGGGATGCTGTTATACATATAAAGCCATTATAAAAGTCCAGACTCAGTAGGTTGACTTCTTTTTTTGTCAGATTTCACAGGAGATAATAGAATTTAAGGTACTGTGCTCAATGTTGCAATTTAATTTGGATGGATAATGAATATTCACTGTCACTTTCTATTTACCATTTCTTCCAGCTTCCCTCTGGGTTTTTTATCTACATATGGCTTAAAATTAATGCACACTATTCTTAGATTCAGCTATAAGAAAGAAATGGGACAAAACCATTGTAAATTTTAAACAGTGGGCCAAAATCCACTGCTTTAAATTGAGGGTGAAATGCCATGATTTTCATTTTTATTGCCAATTGTTTTAGGGAAAAAAAAACCCAAAAGGCAGCTCTAAATGTAACCTGCAGTGTCTGAAAAAAAAAAAAAAGTGGATGTGATTGTTGTTTAAGTTTTACAAATTACATATTTATAAGTAGTTGAAGTTAAGCAACTGATTTCAGCTGTCTTAGGTTTAGGATGCTGAGAGTAGGACTGAACCTGGTCTAGTTTAAAACTTGAGAATAAAATCTTTCTTTAAATGCCACCTGGTTGTACCTGCATACAAAGAGAGCAACTGACCCTGCAGAGTGGGGAACCACCTAACAAGAGACCATTCCTAGAACAAATAGCCTCCGTTATGAGCAGCATTTCTGCAATAAAAATGAGCCATTTTTTTGCATTATACCTGGTCCCATTTGAGCTGCTGCCATCTGATTAGCCAAGAAAAAGTGAGAAGAACTAACTTCAAAGTTGCATACATGAGTACATGTGGGAAACGAATGACGGATTTGCTCAGCCAAGCAAGTGTGCTGGGGTAATGCTGCCTCAAGCAAGGAATGGAAACTTGATACAAGTTTCTTATACAAGCAGCCCCTGCTAGGTAATATAGCTCATGATTCAAGTCCTGTGAATGCTGTTCTTACAATTAAAAAAACAACAAAAAAAGAATGATACTTATCAATTACCTTTAAACACTGCATAGCTTCGAGCAAAGAGATCTGATGGATGTTTAACAGCCCCAAAGAAAGGATAAACAATTTTATAATTTCATGACAACTTTTGAAGTTGTTTAAATGAAATCATGAATAAGGCTGAAAAAAGGTAACCAATTTTTTAGGTGTGTTCTAAAAGTGTGTGGATAAACCTTTTTTGGTTTCTCCATCTTCATAGTTTCATAGTGCTTTCAGAGCATTCTACTCGTGCTGACAGAAGGATGTTTTAATGGGAAGTACTTGAAAAAAAATGGGATTACATTCTAAACTCTGTCACAAATTTAATGAGTGGCAATAAGCAAGTCCCTCAATCTGACTTGTATTTTCCTTTTTCTTCTGGATCAGAAAGAAGGAATTAGTCTTGCTGTCAATTCCCATTGTGAAAATAAGCTCATGTGAACCAGGAGGTTTATGAATACTTTCATTAACAAACTAAAAGGGGGAATATCATGAGAGAACTTGACCAAAACTATTTGGATGATGGATAAATTTGGATAATTTTGGTTAACTTAAAAAAATTTAGTTAAATTTTGGAAAAGGAATGCACTCAATCAGTCCAAACCACTGGCTTGCATTGATGTGATGCTGCATGGAGGTGCTTTACACTCTTTTCAAGGCCAGCTCTGGTCTAGCTTTAGCACAGATACATTTGTCCAGAGCTCATCAAACCTGCTGCACCTTTCTCACCACAGTCCCTATGGCAGTAGGAGGACTGTGCAGATGTGCAGCCCTTCACTTCCCTCATTTAGGGTCGAGATGTACCTGTCCTGGGCTGGCCTGTGCTCACCAGTACCTGCAGAGGCTCCTCAAGATAGCCAGGTCCCCCATGAGCTGTCACCAGCTGTTCTGGCAGTGGAGCTGCTGATGCAGCTGCCTTGGTAGGAACTGAATAGTGCTGCTGCAAAATAGGGATGGTCCTTCTCCTGTGTGTTTCTGAACTCATGTTTCTAACATTTGGCTCTTTTCAGAGAAAGGTTATTTTTTTCTGTTACTCTAAAATAAGTCATTAAGGGAGACATACACATGAGAAAATGTTTTAGTCTCTCTACGGAAACAAAGAGGGTACCTACTTGTGAAGTTAAAATTATGTAGCTTTTGATAGATGTCTCACTTTAGCTTGGGAGACAGCTGCTCAAAACAAATGTATACGTGAACTGTGCTTATGGATTGCACAAAAGAACCCCAAAACAGTGTCAAGAAATGTAATTCTGAAATTGACACTGATAAGTAAAAACTGAAGGCAAAATACAAATGTTACCCTGACTATAAAACCACTATGTAACTGCCAAGAAGAAAATGAGCATGGTGAAAAGAGTTTTTTTGTAATAATTTATAGTCACTGACTATAGTTTTTTCCTATAGAGTTATTTTATAATATGATTAAGTGAATGGACTTACACATAACTTTGTGCTTATGCTTGTGCTCTCACTGAGGGAGAAAATGGAACTGGCCATCTTTTCAGTTAAGAGATTCCTGATTTAAGGTGGTGGGTTTGTTCTTCCACAAGACATTAAAAATATCAATTACTATTTTAATATCTCCTGATATTAAAAATGAAGCAATGACATGCAATTAATGTTATTGTCCATATTTTAACAGAGATGTTAAAAGCTGCTAGTCAATGTTGCAAGTAGAGCTGATGTATTTTTAAAATAAAGCTACAAATATTAGCTTTTGTGTTGCACGAGGGGAGGAGGTTGGCAGATGTATTTTAAAAGTATAACACATGCCATTTTTATTTTTTATATAGATGAGACACCAACCAACAACTCAGAGCTTGGTAAGTTAATCAGAATTCCAAGAAACATAATAGAGGGTTTATGAGAAAAGCAGAGCTGAGGATGAACCATTTTATTTAATATTTATGCACTGGGATTTTTTATTTTTCTTTTTTTCTTTTTGTGTTTTTTTTTGTTGTTTAAATGAGTCAATACCAACATGTGTTGAAAAGAAAGCAATCGGTGAGTATGGAATTCTCAGTTTAATTTGTGCACCCAGTACCATCTGCACTGAAACTTTTAATTCCTGTGATAAAATCAAAATGAAGATCTGATGCTATAGCATATGAGGGTGAAGGGTACATTATAGCCACCAGATGCAAAACCAGACTTAAGCAGCAAAATTTTCCCATGCCACACAGGAGTAGAGCAGGAAAATTGTTATTATGGTATGGTCTAGCATGGTTCACATCTCAAAACCAGAAGGTCAGAACTTCAGCTCCTGTTCTCCTAGCATTTAACCACACAAAGAGCCTGTGGAGAAACTTGAACTTGTGCCCTGCTAGGGCAGTGAAGGAAACAGGCTGCTGGGGAGATCAGCTCTTAAGTTTTAGGGTGCTTTTCCTTTGAGCCCTTGGAACAGTTATTTCAGCCTGTTCTCTGCTGGTAGCTAGGAGTGGCTGATAGCTAAGAAAGGATGATCAGGTGGCACATTGGGCCATTCCACCTTGTATTTTGTCATAACTGGACTGAGTGGAACAAGGAATCCATCCTGCCCTCTGAACTCTAACGCTATTTGTTCCTTTCTTTACTCAATTTAGAACATATGAAAGCAGCTACTGTTCTTGTCTGTCATGGAGAGTTCTGCCTGTAATTAATTGCTCCCTGGTGTGCTCCTACCCATGGATAAAATTAAATAAATAAAAAAGCAAATTCTTTATTTGCTGCACACAGTTTGCTGTGTTAATGACTGCTACCTTTCCTTCCCATCCACCAAAAGCAGCAGCTTCTCCATCCCAGAGCAGCAGCCTTTCCTTTGCCTGTTGCTGTCCCTGTGGAGAGCACAGAGGTAGAGAGAGGCAGGGTTACTGATGTAGGGGTCAGAAAGCAGCACAGTGTTGGGAAGGGCAGGGTGACCAGATCAACACTGCTGATTTTCCTTCAGCTTGGGTGAGGAGGGTGGGATTAATGGTGTTGAGGGCAGGTGGCTGCTTCTGGGATGAGCAGTCTGTTTTCTCACATGGAAACTGTGTTGTCATTTCACCTCACTCACCACCACTGGTACATTCTTGTTGGTGCTCAAATGATTTTTTTTCCCCTCCTGCTAGAAAATACTGCACCAGCTGTGGATGTATGTGGCCCATTATCTCAGAACTGGTCTATGAACAGCTTTCTGAACTTTAATAATTAGTCACCTTTTCTACCTGAGAATTGATAAACATATTAAGAAGCCCTTTCTGAAGGTGTACAACAAACTTGTAGAATGTCCACTATCCTGTGCCAGACATGTCTGCTGATTTACATAAACTTTGAACTGAAATGTAGATAGTGATAGTGGGGAAGAAATCCTTTCATTAGCTTGATTAGGCCACAAATCCTTACACATCTACCTTGACAGTCCTTGGATAAGTCCTTGAATAATGATAGTCTTGCCTTGTGTAACACAGGTCAAGGTTGGTCACTAGCAGATGAGGGATAATGCCTTAGAAGGCATACATCTTTATCCCCCAGCATGATTGAAATTGAAAGATTAAATTACTGTTTTCAAAATGTACTTAGATAACCTTTATCCAAGTAGACAGCTGCTCATTCTGAGGTACAGTTTTAGTTCCTTCTTTGCAATGATTCAGTATGTTGGGTGTTGGAAGGGGAAGGGAGAAGTGTTTGGCGCTCGTGAGAGATAAAACCAGATCTTACCTGAGAATTTTTCTTCTCCTTGCAGCTCACCCAAATGGACCTCCTTTCCAGATGAACACGGTCACCAGTGCGCTGATTTCAGGCATTGTGGTCCTAGGAATTTCAAGCATTTTCTTTTTTGTATGTTCTCTAACCCTTCTGCACAGAAACTGGCCCAACAGCTCAGTCCTGAGTGGCATCCGGAACCCAGTTTTCAACTGAAAGTGATGATTTCTTTGCACTTTGTGTTTGGGGTTGCCTTTCTCATCTGTGAAATATGATTCCATTAAAAAGTAATATTAAGGCAACACTCCAGTGGTATCCAGCTTCTGTTCCAGCTATTCTATATTTGTAGGTTTGCTAGATGATATTGTGTAGGTAAGCAGCAGTGATGTTGGTAACAAGCCTAGAAAATGTTGAGAATCTCAATTGTGTTTGCTATCAGACTGCATGACATTTGCCCATGAATGTGCTGACAATAGAGCTCAAGTCTTCATCCTCTCAGTAAGGTCTAAAAGCTGAAGAGGCTGCAGATGAGAACCTTTCCAAACATGCCACTGTAATTCAAAGGCTGACATATTCAGAAAAATTCATAACTTCATAAACACCTAGTAAAATAAAGATCACTTCTCTTTTGTTATTTCATTTTTCACAAAAACAAGTGTGTCTCAGGAGGAATTTGCTTTCAGCTGTCTTGGCTAAAAATAACCTAAGAAAGCCTTGGAACAAGTAAGTTTTACTTATTTGTAATTTGGAAGTATTTTCTTAAATATGTCTTCCATTGGCTTGTGGAGATACCATGTGTCAAGTATTGCCCAAACTTTCCTCACAGAAAATTATTTTTGGAGCACAATTTGGCAACTGAGTAAAACTCTCACTAATATACCAATTGTTAAGAACAAGTTTTGCCCCGTGAGTTTTTCAGTTCTCAGACAAAACTTCCATTTCCACATGAGGAGTCATCAATCATTGCTTATTTTTTTAGCAGATTTTTTGTGTGAGTTAGACTTGTTCACTGCATGGATGAGGGGAAGAGGGCAACTAGAAGGATAACAGGCTACAAGCAGTACTGTTCTGTTGCCTCTAGTTAATCTGATGAGCATCAACTTACCTGAAGTGAGTGTGAGTGACAGGTGCCCCCAAACAGGAGCACAAGGCAGTGGCTTTGCTGTGTAGAGTAGACAAAAATGCTGGTACTAGAGAGGCCACCATAGACACAACATATTAAGCTGGACTGGATAGACAGTTGGGATTTTGGTCACACATACAGCAGTTAAATTTCATTTTTCATGTACTGTACATATTGGCCTAGAAACACCTCATTGATATTTATCATCATCCTGTGTTAACCGTGTCTGTGTCTTCACTGATGTGACAGAACTGGCTAATGATCAGGGCTTTTTGGCTCTCAAGGCTAAAGACAAATACAGTCTTGTTCTCAGTTTTCTCTGATCCTGCAAATGCTGTATAAAGGCCTGTTGTTTGCAAATTCCACTGTGCTGTAGGGCAGTATCCCTAACAACCAATACTGTGCCTGTTTTCCTCCAGTCTTAATACCTCAGAAACATTTTTGCACTTCAGGGGTTAGGTCTGATGACATGTAAAACACGATTGTTTAATAAAATTATTTTAAATGTTTCAGAGTGGATGCTTTGTCTGAACTGTTTTCCTCCCCCTGTCCAATTCTGAGTTTTGTATGTGCTTCCAGGGACCTCATTCTACAAAGAGGAAAACTGGACTTGTTTTTTTAAGTTGGTTTGGTAAGAGCTTTCAATATACAGGATAAATTAATGTAATTACAGATTTAGTGACCTTTAAAGGAGTGTGGTAAACTCTGGAGGTTTATATTCAAGCCTGGGGATAAATAAATTCAGATAATCTATTTTAATTTACTAATAAAGACAACCACAAAAAATCCCATTAATGTAATTACTACTTAGTAAGGAGCATCTTTAGCTGAAAGTTTCCAGTGATAGAGGTAGCCATTATCATCCTCAGAAAGTTGTTTCAGCAGTTAATTGCTATCTTCAGTACTTCCTAACATACTTTCTAACATGAATATGCCCATTTTAACTTACCAACCATTAGAAAATATCAGGCTTATGTCTGCTACAGAGAGGGAAAGACCCCTTTTCTAACACAAATCCCATGCAGTTTGGTTAAGACCACAGGAAAAGAAGGCCAATGCTGTTGGAAGTAAAAAAAAAGTTGCTGATATAATATCATTCTTGTCCTGTTTGATTTCTCTGTGTTTCTGGAAGACAGTTTGTTGCTTTTCTATAGGAAATGTAATTAACAAACTCTTGTTGACCACATTTTTTAAGGCTTGGGTTGTATATTACAAGAAATGGAGTTGCTACTCGGTAATGTAATATGCAGAATGTTATTCTTCTATTTTTTAAAACTTCTGGAGTGTTTTTTTTTTGTTTTTTTTTTAAGAACCAGGTAAGATACCTGTATGACTCTTCCTCATGTGGAAATTGCTAGGTATTAAAGGGTGATTCCCCTAAAATTAGTGACAGTCCCAACAGCCATCTGTGGGAGTCATTACTGAGTTCACTATGGATTGTGAATGTATTTATCTCCATCATTCATTAAAAGAGGTAAATATGAGTTCCTCCTTGGTAAAGAAACATGGAGAGGCACAGGTGGAAAATGATGCCTAAACCGAGGCGTATCCATTTACAGTTCTGACATGGGATTGATTTATGAATTGTAGGGGAGCTGAAAACTTGAGTCAGGCTGGCAATATATTTCTGGGAAGGTGAAGACTGACTGAATTTGTAAAAACATCCCCATCCTGGCTTGTTTGAAAGAAATAATATGGGTATTAAGGAACATGTGGATTCCATAATTTGTGACCTCACAAGTTTCAAGTAACAGGTTAGGCAGAAGTTGAATGATGTGCATGAAGGTTACCCTGCTTTTTGAAGGACAGGATTTCATGTGAGAGGGAATGGGGAATGGATTAAAAATATGAATTACATGTAGTGGGCACTCAAAAGATCAAGTTTTAAATGGAGCACTGGGCCTAAGAAGACACTTTGTGTGAAGGAGCTCTGGCTCAATACAAAATGGGCATCTCACAGGCGTCAAGTGAAGCAGAATTTCTAAAAGAATAGTGGCTCTAATAATGCAAGCCCTTCTTTTAGGGGTGCCTGTTATGTGTGTTTTAATGTTTGTTTTTTTTTTTTGCACAGAGGTCAGGTTTCTGCAGGTCAGCACAGTGTGTTGAAATATTCTCAGGTCCCTGTCTCAGATTGTGGAGCAGACCAAAAAGAAACTGAAATTTTAAGCTCAGTTCTAAATCCAGTAGAATTGAAGAAACCTATGAAAGGGTGAAAGAGTGAAGACACTCCCAGACTTCCCCCTTGGAAGAGATACATAGTATTTCCAACTGGAGCTGTGTATACCAGTGCTTGGGAGAAATTCTGTTGATATTTGAGAAACAGGCCTTAGATGAGGAACCTGGAGGTAAATCACATTTCCTACTTTATTCAGCAGACAATATTTCTTACTCTTGATATTTCTTAGGCTCCACGAATATGCCAGAAGAAGCAGACTTGCCCTTATTACTCATGTCCTTATCTGGAGGAGACATAGGCAGGAGTATTGTGATAAACTAGGAAATGTTCTAAGTGTTGTAAATTGGTCCTTCCTCAGGTTACTCCCAGCTTTTATTTCAATGCCACTTGGACCTTCCACTGTGCCTTTCAGGAAGAAAAAGGTAGGATGGATGTGGAAGATACATCAGAGAATAGCTCTGCACAGACTGGACTGGTTTCGGTACTGTCATGGCTCTTTGCCATAATGTCTGGTTTGAAATGTTTTATTAATTTTTCTGTTATTAGTAAATTAACTCTTTCCTGGTCTTTAAAAGAGTATGTGTGTACAATTAGGAAGCACACCCTTGGGAACAGAGAAATAGAAAGTATAGGGTGGAAAAGTTGTTTAAGTGACTTATTTTGTGAAAAAGGTAAATTAATCACTTTTGGTAAACAGAGGAACGTGCTGGCCAGCCATATTTCAAATGTTGCTATTGCATTTTGGACTTCAGGGTGCAGTGTGAAAAGTACTTTGTGCTAAAGCAGGATCTGCTCCTGTCTTTGTAACCAAAAAATACCATTCAGCCATAGCTGAAATGTTTGCTGCCATCCCCTGCTGAAAGGGGAAATCTTCAGTCTTTTGAACTGATAAGATGGTGGTGGTTATAAACATGGACTATCCTCACCTGAATAGGCATTGAATGCCCTGTTTACATCCTGAACTGCTTGTGTATAGACTCTAGGTCTCTTAAGTGTGTTTATAAAACTTGCTTGTTTTGCATAAATAACACATAAAAATAGCTTTGCTTCAGCATGTTTTCAACCCCTTTTTCTGGACTGGAGATTGAATCAGGAGAGGCCCTGTGTTCCTGCCAGCACTCTGCTTCATTTCTCATCAAGGCAGAGGCTGAATGATATCCATTACAGACACTCTTCAGAGTGGGTAAAGAAGGATCTGCTCTTGTGACTATTTTCTCCTCAGTGCTGTAATCCCTTGTCTCTTGATTTAAGCTGAGCTTGAATCAAGCTCTATTCAGACAATTTTATTACTTTTTATCAGGTAGCAATATCTCTCTGCTCAGCAGCTGTTTTGAGGGACAGGTCTCATTTTAGTGTGTTTTTTAAAACTGATTTTTTGATTCTCTTTTTTTTTTTCACTTTATGAAAAGGAATTAGAGAAATGGTCTTGTCAGTACAATCACAAGCTACTTTATGCAGCAGATATTCCTGATTTGTGTTTTCCCCTCTCCAGATTCTAATAGATAAAAATAATGATCCTGTTAATTCAAATGCTAATTGCAAATGGCTGTTAGGGAAAAAAATTCAGTGTAGGGTCTATACTGGCTGGCTCAGAGGCTCATGCACACACAGCAGGTGTGTATTCTGCACAGGCTTGCATCCATTCTGGAGCCAGTGCCATGTCAGGAGGTAGGGAGACTGGGCACTATCTCACTTCAGAGTCAAACCCTGCTTCTGGATGTAGGGGCTGCACAGCTGAGTCAATGCCACAGGATGGAGTGATGCCCTGGGGCTTCCTCACCCCAAAACCCTGAGCACTGGGTTGCATATTGTCACAGCACTGCAATTAGTATGGCCAGAACTGTGAGATGGGTGGTCAGGACAGGTGCTCCCAGTCAACCTCCTTAGCGTGTCCTGGTGGCTCCCAGGCTGCAGGTCCGACCCTGGAGGAGCTCTGCACGTGTGCTGTAACCTGGCAGAGTGCAGTGCTGCTGCTGTGTGCTGCTGCTCCCAGAGACTGCAGAGCAGCTTGTTCTGCTACACCTGAGCTCCACACAGACTTGCCCTGCTGGGAACACCGACTAAATACAGAAACAGAAGTGTGTGAGTTAGTGGGAAATCACTGAGTAAGCCCCTTTCTGGATAATTATGCTTGTTTCCACAAATGAAGGCAGGGCAGGGAGATGGGGAGGTGTCAGGACTGTGGCCTCAGGTGTGGGCATTACAGCCCCTGCAGAATGGGCTGTCGAGGTGTGTCAGCCCACAAGGAAGAGAAGCAGCTCTATTCCATGTGTTAAGTGGCAGGAATTTTTAATGTTTGTGTTGTCTGTAGGGCAACCAAACATCTGTGGCTGGCCTGGTACACTCTAGAGCAGTTAGTGCATAATGTAGGCTCCATGGTATAAACTAGGAAGGACTGTGTCATCCTGGGGAAATCTGCTTTGATACCAAGCTTACATCAAGACCATAGGTGTTCAGATTGAAAACTTAAGCACTCACCTACTCTTTTCTTGTGCAGATCACTTCTACAGCAGCAATGTGTGTTTTGCTTCAGTGGCACTTGGGTGCTCTCAGTTCTGTCAGCTTTTTTATCAGTGCTTGCAGAACACTGTACAGGTACAGTGCTCAGATAGGAACCTCTTCCTGGGAGCTGCTATTAAGTTAACTTCACTTAATAAAAGTGTTTCTGATCTATCAGGCCCAAGCTGTGAGTGACTTGTACCTTGACTCCTAATGTGAAACTTGGAAATGCTTTGAGTATGGTCCTGTTTCAGTTGCTACCCTAATTTTAATCCTTAGAATGGAAATTGCCAATATCTTATGATGTTGCATTGTTTTACTATTTTTCAAATCTTCAAATTATTTAAGCCTATTAAGTTCTTCATTCCCTCAGCGGGTGCTCTAGCCTCTGACTACCTTGTTGGTTCTCCACCAGACTTCTTCCAATTTATTGATGCTTTCCTTCTAATGTGGGGAGTTAGAAAATGACATAGGACATCTAGTTTGTGCAAATAGTGGTGAGTAGTGAGGGGAAATGACTTCCCTCAATCTCCTGGCCACGCTGCTGTTCAGACAGCCCAGGACACTGCTGACCTGCCTTGCTGCCAGGACTCACTGCTGGCTCCTGTGCAGCTTTCCATCCACCATGGTCCCCCTCTGCTTTTCAGCAGGGCTGTTCCCAACCCATCAGTCCCCAGCCTGCATCACTGCAGGGGTTACTCCCATGCAGATACAGGACATTGCAGTTGTGGGACATACAGGATGCTGCAGCTGTACTTGTGGAATTTCATGACGTCCCTGTCAACCCATTCCTCCAGCTTAATGAGGTCCCTCTGAATGGCAGCACCGCCCTCAAGAGTATTGGGTGGCGATCCCAATTTGTGGCATCTGAAAATTTTACTATAGTCTTCTCTGTCACCTTCCCCAGATCACTGATCTAAACAATCTAATCAATTGTACTAAAGAGGACAATCTCAAATAGACTTCCACAGTACTCCATTTGTTGCTGGTATCCAGGTGGAGAGTGACTACTCTCCACAACAATTTAAACTAAATTGTTCCTCCGTCTAAAACAAAAGAAGAAAAAAGAACTAAATTGTTCTTTCCACTGAAATAGATTGTCACTCTCAGCTCCAGGTTCATGTTCTGCTGATCTTGTATGACAGGGACATTGATGATGCTACACAGCAGAGGTTGTTATACTGTTTATTTTTAGTCAGGAAATTACATCAGAAATCCAGTCCTGAAGAGGACTAGTGGTACAAAGTAAAGCACTAAGGAACTATGCTTGGGCATGGTGTGTTTTCTTGGAAAGGTGCTTATTTTCCTTGGAACCTTGTTTTGCTTGCTAGGTACATGGTGAACAGTGAACCAGGGTAATTTTAAGCAGTGTCAAGCAATGTTTGAAAAGGAGTTTGCTGCTGAGTTGAGCCCTATCTTCTTTACTTAAGAAGTTAAGTTTCCAGTGAATAAGGCAGGGAAATGGTTTAAAATAAAAGACAATGGCTGCATGATGAAACCAGCTGATTGCCCAATTGGACAGTGCTTCTGGGTCAGTCTTTTGTGGGACATGGCTGGAAGGACAGCTTAAGTTGAAGTCATGCTCATTACTTTAATTCTTAACCTTCTCCCCACATCCAGTGTACCTGAGCCAGAGCATTAGTCCTTGGCATCATTCCTGGTGCAGTTTTCCACCACCATGTGTGTTCTGACCCTGCCTGGTGCTTTAGGGCTTTTTGAGGCTGTAGCCTCTGTACTCTCCCAAGATCACAGTTCCTGCTGCTCCCTGACTGGGTGGGTGCCTGCCTTCTCTCACACCTGGCCCCAGCCTGTCTTGCCTGCAATTCTGCTTCTGTGCACCCAGCCCAGCTTAGCCCGAAGCTGAGACAATGTGAGAACCACGTAAGGATTTACCCCCACTGTGTTTCTGGTTCTGAGTATTAGTGCCCTTCCTTCAGGTGATTAAGCCAAACACTTCTTAGATGACTGTTGCCTTTTCAATTTCCATTTACTTGGGATAGGGCACAGCAATTTCCATTTACTTGGGATAGGGCACAGGAGACCTCTGGTTACAGAAATGAAAGCATACAGTAGCTAACAGTCTGGAAAATGAATTCTTGTTTTGGTAAATGTCAAACTTACTGTTCCTCTGGGTAAGTCTTAAAGAAATAAATTTTGATGCTTGATATATTGAGCATGGTCTGCTGCTGTTGTCATACTGGAAAGAAGATCTACTAGTATTAAGAGGAAGGAAAACATGTTAAGCAAAAGCAATACATTTTACTAATACTTTTTCACTTGCCTCATTATTAAAATTAAATTGAAATCTATGTGCTTCAGTAGCATTTTTGGTCTACTCTATTTTGGACTGGAGTTGTAAAAAAAATGTCACTGATAGATTCTGATTTACATAGATTTACATACAGCATGAAGGTCTTCTAGAGTTAATAAAATAAAGCAGTGAGACACTTGTGTTCTCAGAGGGCATCCCTCTCTTCAGCTCTTTGTCCTTACAATTCACACAGATTTGCCCTCATGATACAGAGGCTATTTGCCATTCTCATTGCCTTTTTTTTTGCTTCCATGTTTTGCCATGGAAGGGGGCTGGAGAGAGACCTGCATCCTGCTTCTTGTTTCTCTTTCTATGATTAACTGGGTTAGTTCTGTTTCCAGGTGTGTTGGAACCACCAATAATCCCTTTTAAGGTAGGTAAGGAGATAGTTGTCGTTGGCTGCCTGCAGGTAGAGAAGCTGAATTTTGCTGCTGTTTTGCTGTCTGGGAACAGCTTCCCTCTGTGAGGAATATACCCTGTTATGATTACCAGGCTGTGAATATACAATAGAATAGCTAATGGTGTCTGTATCTGATTCAATCTGATACAAACAGTCTGGCCTCTCACAGAGCTGCCTCACAAAGAGTTCCCATTTGAATTGCTGAAAGAAACACTGAAATGGCTACACTAGGAAGAGCGTAAGAGCATTGCCAGCAGGTCGAGGGAGGTGATCCTGCCCCTCTACTTGGCTCTAGTGAGGCACATCTGGAGTGCTGTGTCCAGTTCTGGCTGCCTCAGGGCAAGGGAGACATGGAGTTCTTGGAGCAGGTCCAGTGGAGAGCAATGAAAATAAATAATGGACTGGAACATCTCTTGTACGAGGAAGATCTGAGGCAGCTGGGCCTGTCCAGCTTGAGAAGAGATTGCTGATGGGGATCTTGCCAGTACCTACAAGTATCTATGGAAGGGTGTCAGGAGGATGGATCCAGGCTCTTCATGGTGATGCCAAAAATGGGACCAGAGGCAATGGGCAGAAACTGAAGCACAGAAATTCCACCTGAATATGGGGAGGAATTTCTTTACTGTGCAGTGGCTGAGCATTGGAACAGACTGGCCAGAGAGGCTGTGGAGTCACTGGAAATGTTCCAGACCCAGGTGGACACAACCCTGTGCCACGTGCTCTGGGATGACTCTGCTTGAGCAGGGAGGTTGGAACAGATGATCCACTGTGATCTCTTCCAGCCTTACCCAGTCTGTGATTCTGTGACATGGGTGTATTTTATAGAGAGTTGTAAATTTTGTGGTGTAAGCTGCATGCTTCCTTTTCCTAATTTTTTTCCTTCTGTATATGGTTTCCTTTCCTTTGAAATTTTGGTTTCCTATCTCAGAAGCTCTCTGAAAACTTTCTTTCCCTAATAATCATCTTTCAGTACCTTCTCTTCTTCAGCACTGTTACAATAATCCTTCACCCTCTGACTTCTGCTGTAACACACATATGTCTTTCCTAGTTATAGTGCATGTGTTTCTCTGTTTTTTTTAAAGCTGCTAGGGACAGTAGAAAAAGTATCCAAAGAGTAAAATAATAAACAGCAATCTGATTTTTTTTTTCTCAATTTATTTTTGGAAGATAACCCTTGATTAAGTATTTGCTGAGGTATAGCCAAGAAAATTAGGATTAGCAAAGTAACCTTTGGGTAGGCTTTTATTTGAAAAAAAAAAAAAAAATCTGTGTACCTTTCCATCTTGGATGAAATTTCTCCTCTGTCTTCCTAGGCTATAGAGAATGCTCTACCTGCTTTTAATTGTAACTAGATGGCTTGGCTGGTCAGGCTTTCTTCCAGTGAAATATAAATGCAGGATAGTAATGTACAAAGAACACACAAACTGTGAAAGTTATGAGGAGAGCTTATAAAACAAGTTATTTGTTACCATTTTATTCATTCAGTCATCTGAAGAGTTATGCCACTGTAAAATTGAGGAAATGGATGGACATTGCTACATTCATGCAACAAACCTCTTGACATCATGTGTCCTGTTTGACCATCCTGATCTCCTATGACAAAATGGCCTGCTGATGAGGGAAAGGCTGCAGGTGTTTGTCTGTCTAGACTCCAGTAAGGCATCTGACACTCTCTCCCACAGAGCTCTCCTGGAGGAACTGGCTGTTCATGGCTTGATGGGAATGCTCTTTGTCAGGTTAAAAAAATGGCTGGATGTTGAGGCTCAGAGAGTGATGGTGAATGAAACTAAATCCAGTTGGCAGCTGAGATTTTGAGGGGGCAAGAAGCTGTTTGGACATGGTGGTATTGTGCAGGTTTGGTTGATATCCAAACAAGAAGTATGGGAACATCTAATTAAGTTAGATGGGACTTGTTAATTTCCTTGACAGTGGGATCTGGCATCTGGTAGTGTTTTGAGTCCCATTCTGTTGAGACAAGCCTGTACAGGCCTCAGCTGAAGGATTATTCATTGATATTGCAGCATCTGTCTTGAGCAAGTGACATACAGGAGGAAAGCTGAGGTACAAAGTTGTGGTTTGTGAACTGGGTTATGGTACTTGGGCAAACTTCATCTGTTCTCAGGGCTGAATAAGACAGCTGATGTGGGGCAGCTACCAGAAGATAAATACCAAAAGATAAGTAAAACACAAATCCATGCCCAACTTGGGGTGCAACTTCCTCCTGGAACACTGGGGGGACAGCTGCTGGCTTTCTGGAGTGCAGAGTGCCCATCTCCTGCTATGCTGGAACAACTCTTACATATGTTGTAGAGCATCTTTGTCACAGCACATCCCAATGTTTAACACTGTGGGATGGATAATGATGAAAAAGTGGGAAGGAGGCAGAATTAAGATAAAGAAACAAGAATGAAAAGAAGTTCTGCAGGTGAAAACTGAAAATGTGTCAAGCCTGAACCACTTCCTTGGATCCAGCCCAGTTGTGTTAGGGATGTATTGCAGCACCTTCTCTGTATGGACACATCAGCTAGATGGAGTATAGCTCTGGACAGCCATGCTTTGAAGGTCTTTTTAGCGATCAGGGATTAAGGAGTCACACTGGTGACTTAGCAAATAGTGTGATAGATGCAGAGATATGATCAGGTTTTGTTTCTGTACGAGCACATTTCCAAATCAGTCAAGGCAGCATGAGGGACTGATGAGCAGCTGTTCTCAGTTTATGGTAATGTTATTAAATTTACTGAGGAGCCAATGGGAATCATTCAGGTCAGTACACTTAATGCTGTGGTGTCTGTGATGTTCATGTAAGATCAGAAATGCCTAGAGAAGCACTCCTGATAGCACCAGCTATATCAGGGGCCTGCTTGGAGTGGAGTTGGGAAAAATACTTTTTTTGCAGTTGTCACACTTTGCCAGTAGAGAGAAGGCACATAGTGATTATAAAGATCAACATTTGAAAATGCAAATATATGGTATTTACCAGGAATTTATATACCTATATAGAATGAACTAAAATTCTTGACCTTATCTCTTGCCCTCTTTTGAAAGATAAGAAGCTTCTCTCCTGTGGCTTCTGATGACAGCTCAATACCTCTTTCCTATTGCTACTGGTTCATCCCACGAATGGTGGCAGAAACCTATCTATCTTGATATTTTATATCAGGTCTGTCAATCATTACAGTGCTGCACGAGGCCATTTCACATCACCCAGATGAGTTCAGAGAAAATGACTTTGTGCTGATCAGTAATATGTTTTGCTTTTATAATGCTCTATGTTGTACTGCAATATGAGGAGACTGTTTTCCCTCATTATCTGGTACCATTATTTGCTTTTTCCATGGACAGGCCGTACAGATTACCTTTGCATGTGTAATAAACTCCTTGGAAGCAAGAAGGAATAAGTTGGGTTTTCCAAGAGTATTGACAGAGCAATTAAAAAGCTGAAAATAGATGTTTGTTCTCTTACATTAAAAACTTTTTTCTCTGTAGAAATGTGTGCTGATTTGAACAAAAAGAGACAAACTTAAGAAGCAGTTTGCAGTTTTGAAGAGTACAGCACTGTTTTCAATATAAATCCTTTTATATCTGTAGCAGGACAGTCTTCATGTTAAGGCCCATCTTTACAAAATTAGCCCTGGAGTAAGCTTCTTTCAAGGTGGGGATTCCCTGGCTCTGGGGAAAGGCAGGAAAGCCCCTGCTGGAGCTGGAGTTGTTGAGAATAATTGTCAAATACCAGTAAGTGACAAGAAAATTTAAAAAAACCCCAACTTTTGCTTCTGTGACCTCCTAGTCAGAATCCTCAGAGCTTGGCTCCCCTCTGCTTGCAGGCAGGGAGGGACAGTAAATGAGTAAATGAGAGGGTACAGCACAGAGAAGGTCTGTGTGGCACTGAGGATGTTCCAGGACAGTGAGGCCAAAGCAGTGCTCTGCACTCTCATCTGCATGGATGGATTTAAAGGCTGTAATTTCAGACTTCAATACCCCTGTTGGCCAAGGCAAAGTCCTGTGCTTGTTCCACAGTGAAGCAGGTGCATCTTCCCAGCATCCCTCTTCTGGATCTCAGGCCTGGCCACAGATTTTCAGACAAGACATGCTACCTGAGCGTAAGCAGGATGCAGCACCACCATCAGCTTGGTTGTTTCAAGGCTGTTGCTGTGCCATAGGTTAAAACCAAAACTGCTGGAAGCCTTGTAGATCAGGAGTTTTTTGACCATTCTGTTTCAAATTTAATTCCTGTAAATACCTTTTGCTTCTGCTTTTCTCTGATTTATTTTCTTGGAGCTCAGGATGTGTGAAGGTATCAAAAGAGTTAAAGAAAGTTCATACATTTTAAAATGGCAGCACTTCTGTATCCATTAAAAAGTTCAGTTAACTGTTTATAGATCAGATTTAAGCAGTCTTGCTTGCCACTGGCCTGATTTTTCAAACTATTTACTAAGCACCCAAGATCCCTCAGCTTTAGAGGAAACAGGGAATATAGTTTATTGCTGAGCAGTGATAATATGGAAAGGACAGAAGAGCATTTGTTGTTATCCCCTCTCATATTAATTGATTTCAGGGCCAACTAGATTGCCTTTGCTCTCTTTAATCTGCAAGTCTGTAGTGTGTTGTAGAGCACCTCCAGAGTGAGCAGAAACTTAAAGCAGAACAGTGATGAAGTTTTAGCTGATAAAGAAAAGTGTTACTGCCCTAACACAGAGCATCAACTGGCAGAAAGTTGAGTACCCTGTACCAGGTATGGTTGTAACAAAGAAATTCTCTGGACTCATCACTGCACTACACTGAGTAAGTAACTGCTAAACCCTGAGATCCTCAGAACATAAGCAGAGAGCCTCAGGGACCTTGGATAATAATCTCTGCTTTGGTTTGGTTTCTGATGTTACTCTGCCCTAGCTAGAAAGGCAGTGGATGACACACAGGAGTCTATTGCATTTCACATTTTTCTCATATTCTTGGTGTCCTGTGTGAGAAGGGCACGAGGGAAACCGGGTGCAGAGACCTGTTAATATCACCACAAAGCAGGGAGCAACCTCCCTCTCTGCACTAGAGAAGAGAATAGTATTGTTTTATTTGTGAGATGGTGGGGGGTGAAGTAAAGGAGAACAAACACCCTAAACATGATGGCAATCTATGCCTAGGAATAAATGTAGAGGGTATTGTACAAGGAAAAGGAAAAAACATCTTAGGGATAGGTTACTCAAGCCAACAAAACTCCCTCCACATTAAATGATCTATGAGAAACTCCGAAGTGTAATTTGAAGATAGATGTCTTGCCAGTTACACTCCTTCAACTTCTTACAATTTCTGTCAGCAGATACTGAGCAAAAGTCAGCAAAGTCAGTACCATCTCATGAGTTGCCATTGCTGTTGTAGAAAATTGCTTCTTTCTGTTTTTTTTTTTTTGTTGTTTTTTTTTTCACCCTTTGCTGGAGATTTGCCTTTTATTAGCCAAGACCTAGCAGTGACTGATTCTAGGAAGGAAAGAGTGACATTTGAATAGCTGAAGCTGCAGTGACCTACTTCTTGTAACAGCTTGATAAGAAGCTCCACAATGGGTCGTGCTTCCGAACAGCTGTATCTTGCAAAAACATTTGCTTCATGGGAATTTTAATCTCATCTCTGCTCCTTTGTATCTAACTAAACATGTGAAAATATGAAGATTTTCCAATGAGTGAGTTTGCAAAGCTGAGTTTGTAATGAGTTAAATGGTGCAGAAATTGAGCCCTGACTGATATTTCAAAATGTGAGAAATGCTGTAAAGTCAGAGTAAGTTAACTCCTCCTTGGAATAGGGTGTAGGGGTGGTGGCAGTGTGTGTGTCTGTGGCTTGGCATACTGGTTTTGCTCACATTGCTTGCTTACCTCCATCTTCTGCCTCTGATTTGGAGAAGATCCTTAGCTGCTCACACTGCTCTCTGCATTTCCACCCCATCCTCTCACCTTTCTCTCCACTATCCAATTATCTTCTTTATTTCTCTCATAATCATTATTCCTTCCCTGCTTCTTCAAACCCAGAGTAAAGATGAATCTATAAACCTCTATTGATAGTTTCAGATCAGTTTCTTGATTTTTAGATAAAAACTGGTTTCTAGGACTTGCTCCTCTTAAACATGACAAAATAGAGAAATAATGTATTAAATAGTTAATGGGGAAATTAAAAAAGGAAAAGATAAGTATATAATATCTGACTCTCCCAACTTAATTATTTTCTTTTATTTGGTCAAATGATGCTTAATAGATCTTCCTAGAGTTAACTTTTTAGTTGGTTAATATTGAGGCTGTTTACATCAATAACTTACTGCTATGTAAAGTAACAAATTTGCAAAAGGTTCAGGACAATGATCTCCTGGCTGTTTTTCAAATCAATAGGAATAAATGAGGCATTTCCATTGAAATTACATTTCACTCAGGAATAATTTTGTGAAAACAGGCTGCCACAATTAGAAGTAACTTAGATTAGTGATGACCCGTTCCACAAAATCTTTCCCCAAAAAGGAATGGACAAAAGTGTCTCTCCCCAGTAAAAATACATCCTCATAAAAGATCCTTCTGTTTGTTCATTTGAATAGAGAAAAAAATCAATTTCATGTTAAAGCTTTTCTGTTTACAAAAAAAAAAGTCCCCCCTCAACACAATCAAGTTAACTAATGGCAAAGCTATTTTTCTGCCAAGAGGCTGCATCATTAAACTGGGAATTAGACAAATGAGATCCTAATGCGTTTTAATAAAAACAATATATTTCTCCCTTCACTCTAAACCCCTGTAGTCTTGCATATTTTTTGTAGTTATGCCACTGGCTATGTGGAGCTCAGTTACAATTGCTCACCTTATAACTCCTTCTGACACTTATACCTAGAGCAGATTGCATTACAAGGATGTAGATGTATTCTGATTGCATGGAATATTTTTTAGTTAGTCTAGAGATATTTTCAGGAGAAATAAAGGTAGTTTTAAATGGCTTTTCAACCACTGAAAATGTGAATCTCTTATGCATTTTATGCATATTATGCATATCTCGCTACTCTGCATTGTTCCATTAAAATGTGCATTTTGGAAAGAAATGGCAATATGTAGGAATAGAATTTATCTATGCAACAATTCTGTTCCTTGGGCATACTGAGACATACTTACATCCTTTTGTAAGTAAAACAAAATCTTGCAGTTAACATTCCAGAAAACTCCCCCATGAATGTGGAGCCAGGTTCTTGTCCCATCCCTGCACTGTTGGTTTAAGCCATTTTGCTGAATTCAGCCTTCAGGATCCTTCCTGGCAATGCAGTAGCCCAGGACTGCTTGCTTGCCTTTGGGCCCTGAGCTGGGTTTGATGCCTACCAGTGGGAGGCTGTGAAAGACAGGGAAACTGGTGAAAGGGGAGTTCTCTCATCTTGCAAGTCATGTTTAATTTGTGAATCATGTTTAGCTGTGTACATAAATCTTATAAAATTTTTAGTTTTCCCATCTGCATAAGCAGTGCTAAGCCATGCTTCCTAACTCTACAAACCCATGCTCATCATCTCTTTCACCTGTTTGAAATTTCCTCCCATTTGTCTCCTGTTGCTTAAGTAAAGCAGTTATTTGATATCTCTGCTGGATTTTTGACTTCCCTGTTTCATGTTTTTTTATTTTTCTTCCCTAATAGACATGGCTCCTGTAAACTCCTTGGGATTTTTTTCCTTCTCTAACTTTACTCGTGTTTCACGCAGGAAATCAGAAAGTTTCAAGTAGCAAACAAGTTCACATGTGGCAGAGTAGTTACAGAATCATCAAGACTGGAAGAAACCTTCACAATCACCGAGTCTAAAGTGGGTCTTCAACACTGTTCGAGAAATGATAGAGATTTATTTTAATTCCTCTGTGTGGAGTTCTTTTTCTAGTGGGAGAAAGGATTTAAAAATCTGCTCCTGAGTGTGAAGGGAGCAAACAAAGTACAGAGGAAGCTTTGGCACTGCTATTTCCCCATTTCTAGTTCATGGTTTTGACCTTCAGAGTATTTTAAACACAGTAGATCAAACACACTGCAGTTCCTAGTGCTGTACCTTTCCCTACTGTGCCCACTGCAGGCAGCCCTCCAGTGGAATCCATCAGCTCCTGGCTGTCAGGGCATTTCTCCAGGCTATGGCAGGGTGTATAGGTGTGGCCTGGTGTTCCTCTCCTCAGCAGCCTTGCTCTTTTCTGGTAGTTGCCCTGAGGGAAAACATTGAGACAGTGCCTTCCAAAACTGCTGCTCCTCTCCAGCCAGGAGCACTCAGCTAAAGAAGCCTTGGCTGTGTGTGGAGGCTGGTGCTCCTCATTACAAGCATGGCCAGAGTTTGGGCCATAAAGGTAAGCAAAGTGTGCCACTGGAGAGCATGTTGAGTGTATGGATGGCTCCTGGTATCTGGCTTGGTCATGAAAAGAAGGATAATGAATGTGGTGCTGCTCTTTAAAATGCTTGTCTGACCTTCCAAATTTTTAATTTTTTGTTTTACTCTGTATGGTGAGAAGAGCAGGCTGAGCAGAACTGGAAGGATAAAACAAAACCCCAACATAGTCCTAGTGGTCCTTCTGGTGGTGGTCATAGATTTATCTAGATTACTGCTAGGGAAGGGAATGTATGGAGTTCAGCAAAGAGAATTATTTTCCTTTATGCATTCACAGGCAAACCCCAAGTATCAAATGTATGTTCAAAGCACAGCCTGCCAGTTGATGAAGACTGAGCAGAGCCAGCACAGTGCCCAGGCATCCTGCACACCTGCAGGCAAAGAGCAAGTGCCAACTTTAAACCTTCACCCTGACTGTACCCCACTCACAGGGGTGGTGACATTCAAAAGCAACCTCAGACTTCAGGTGATGTTGCCAGGGGGCTGTTCACTCTCTTCTTACTCATCCAGACAAAAAATTCATTACATGATTACCAAAAAATAGTTGAGGCTTCGTGTGTACCGATGTCCTGCCAGGTGCTGTTGGGCAGGCAGACTTACTATTCTGCTGTGTTTTCTAGTTTCTGTGATTGTTTGGAATCTTTGTTACCTTACTCTCCAAAGCTGCTGAGTTGTATAAAATGTAACAACATGCTCTGCACAGTGAATTGTAGAAATCTTGTCTCTTCTTATACTGAGTCAGAGGTGAAGCTCATGACTTGCTTTGTCTGTCATGCTTCATCTGTCACAATGGAACAAAAAAATGTTTCATGGTCTTGATTAAAACCAAATAAAAGCATGGAAATTGCTCACTAATTACCATCAATGTCAAGTAATTTTCTCCTATGCAGTAGCTCTATTTGTTTATTATGCATGTTTATTGCAGTCTTCTGGCCAGTGCTTATGATCAATACCCATTAAGGAAGAGGATGTAGAAAATTCAAGGTCTGACCTGCAAAGCCCTGTCACAAGTTCCGCAGTGAAGTTCAGACTGAGAAGTATAACGTAGTAGTATGGTGAGTTTTGTCATCCTGTCCTAGGTTCTCAGACACAAAGCTCTCTTGAGTGTCTGAAGGCCTTTTATTTTGTGAAATAGTGTAAGTCTATAGAATTGGTATGGTTCTTTGGATAGTGTTGTAATTCCTATTTTACTCGCTGTCCTCTGGTGCAGCTCTGAACATGAGTCTCCCTGTTCATTCCTGGTCTTTACCTATGGACAGTCTTGCCAGCTCTGTGTTGCTGTATGTCCACTGATTCTCTTTTCTGTGAAAAAAGTTTCATTTTCTGGAGTTGCATGGTTAGGTGAGACTCTCAGCCTTTGTTTAGAAAAGTTCCTGATCTCTTTTAGTGGTGGAGAGGATTTTGAAAATGTGATCTCTAAGATCTCAAAGGCTGAAATCATGAATGTCAGAGGTATTGCATTTTAATTTTATGCCCTCTGATATATGATGTGGCTTTTCATGGCTTGAAGAAGGAGTTATAGCCTTAAAGCACCTGATGCTGTTCCCTTATGATGGAAAGGCAATAACTGTGCTGCTTTAGCAAAAAGCCTTGGCACTTAGGCACCTGAATCTGCATTTTTGGTGCAAAATGGGTGTGTGCCGCAATTGTGGAACCAAAGAAGTTTGTGTCAGTGTGAAAAGGCTTTCCTCTGCATTCTGGTTGCTTTGCACTAGCTGCACTGGCTCTGGGAAATGGTGCCTTCACATAGGAGAACCCCAGGACTGGGACAAGGAGCCTTCTGTTCTACCTAAGACCTCAGGCTGTAATAGCTATAGTGAGGTATATCCATTTAATTCTTAATTATAAAATTATTATAATTCTTAATTATATAATTATATCCATTTAATTGTTAGTTTGGTGAATCTTGATTCTTTCTCATTTCAGTAACCCAGCAATTTCCCTCCCTGTTGTCTCCCGGGGAGACTGTCCAGGAAAATGTTCCAGAGCAGATGAAATTCTGACCTTTAGTCATCAAACTGGTGAGCAGCTTTTGTGACATCTGACCGGTGTGAGCAGAAGTGATTCTGGGTCCTGCATGAGTCCTTGGGAGAAGGCTTGGTTTAGTAAGAGGGCTTTGTGGGGTTTTTCTGATTGGTCACGTGTGTAATGGGGTCAGCAGTAGTTCCCAGTAGTTTGATACGTGTTTCAAACCCTCTTCCATGGGATGGATCTTCTGGGACCAGAGTCCAGTTTCTTTAAGAAGATTTTATGTAGTTCAAGTAGTTCACAGCCTGAGCTGCTTTTAGTCTATGACATTCAGAAAAGTTTTACTGGCATCCCCTCAGACTTAGGACCCTGAGTCCTTACTCAAAGTAAATTCCTACTTACTCTGTTGAGAGCTGCCTAAAATTTCCCCTTGAGGCAGTAGAAAGGGAGATTGTCCAGAAACCATTTTGGCAGAGGGATATAGCAAATAAGTTCTGTTTAAGGACTTCTCACTGGGACACAATTGCACAACAAAGCATCTAAACAGTTTCCTGAGCACAATGTTATATTACAGTCTTGGAGACCAGGCAAAGCCACCCCTGGGCACTGTGCAGCTCCTGAAGAAAGTGTGCACTCCAGTTCCTTTGAAATTCCAATTTCCATCTCTATAAATCCCTTGGAAATATTTGTAACAAAAAGCCTGTGTCAGAGCAATTTATTACTACTGCTGACATGATAATACAAGTATATCACTTGTATTATATATAATACAATATTTATATACAATAAATATAATACAAGTATAATACAAGAAATCAGACATTGCTTAGAAATTTGAATTTCTGTTATAAAAATGTTTCAGTCATGGCTGTACATTACACAGTACCTGCATTTTCTCTTTTAAAGTAGTACGTCATTTTCAGCTCTACTGCTGGCTTTCAGCTCTTTCCCCCCTCCTTAATAATTGGCAAATGATGGGATGTGATTACATGGCCATTTACAGTACTTATTAGCATTTCATTTATAACATTATCATATAAAACTGACTTAATTGCCCTCTGGGTGTAAACATTTAAATTTTGTACATGGCAGCTCCATTCACTTCTCTGCCACTGAGGAATACAGTATATTACTTCTCAGAAAAGAAAACACAAATTTGTCACGGATGGCTACATCCACTGTATATGAAGAAGAAAGCGCTTAAAAGATGCTATGGCTCCTTGGGAGTACACACAAGGATAACAACATAATTTGCATTCAGGCATTTGCATATATGGTACAGTAACTTGGCATGGCTCCTTTGGTTTTTATCTCAAAGGAGGGAAGGATTGTCATTTTTCCAGTTAGTATCCTAAAAATCACAGCCTAATGCTGGAAAAAGCCCCTGCAAAAGCATTCATAGCTTTGTTACTGTAGAATTGTTCTGAACAGACTATTTATTGGTGCTTTGTCAAATCTGCATTTAAATATACCAATTTATAGCTTGGCATTATTTTCTGTTGGAGGGTGTTCCAGAAGCCATGCAGAGGTCTGCCTGGGGACTTTTTTTTTTGGTGCTTGGTCTGAAATTTCATTACATTTCTCCTTCTGTTCTTACCTGGTCTATTGCCTGTGTGCTTATTCAGCCAAGCTGGACATATTTTTAGCCATGAGTCTCCTTGCAAGGGATTTCTGAACCACTTCAGGGAGCTGTTGCTTTCCACCTCATGGTGCTTTTTAAATGCCCACTGCCAATCTCTTCCATAACACTCTGCCCTTGCCTCCAAATGTTATTGGCCATTTTCTTGTGAACTCTCTTTGGAGAACAGCTCTCTCAAACCAGCCATCAATGTGCCAGATGCTGGGGGCTGCAGCCTGATCCAGAAAGCGCTGAAGCCATAGGAAAGCCTCCGTTGATTTTGGATCAGTACCATGATGAGGAACCAGGGAATAAGATAATGGCCCATAACTTAAAACTCTGAAATGTGAGTCTGCATCACAGTGCAAAGATTGAGTATTTGAAGGGTAAAGGCCTTCCACAGCCATAACCAAGAGGCAACAGCAATTAGCTAATAAAATAAAAAAAATAAAAAATGGCCTGAGTAATTTTTGTGGCTGAAGGAGGCTGAAGGCGTTTTGGCAGGCTGGGCAGAGCTGAACTTGGCAGTGGTGGGCTGAGAGCAGTGCAGCTGGCAGTGTTCCCTCTGGGATCTGGGGTGAGAGGAGAGCTGTGAGGGCTGTGGGGGAGGATGGGGAGCCATGGGGCTCCCTGAGGACTGGGAGGGTTTGGTCACGGACTGACACAGCGTGACAACAGTTTGTCTCTATTGGAGTTTGGTGGGAGCAAAGGGAAAAGAGGTCTGCAGTGCTGGCTGGATCCCAGCAGCTTTGGGAGGATTGTGGCTGTGATGAGGGTGTCACTGGGGGTTGTCTCTGCTCCTGAAGCCAGCCACTCTCCACTCCTGCTCTGAGTATGGGGAGGAAACAGCTGTGTTTCTGGAAAGGCAGGTGTTGGGGCTAGGCCAGTGCTGGTAGCACTCCTGAAAAACAAAGTGTTTTGCTTCTGTGGTGTTGGGGGCAAGAGTCACCTCTGTGAATCTCTCTTTCAGCAAAAGGCTGTGCAGATGAGAGATGGGAAGAGACTGCCTGCAGGACAGCAGTCATGAGTGTCCTGCCTTCCTCCTCCCCACTATGCTGCTATTTGAAGCAGTGCTAACGTGTCTGCTCATGGGTCTGGCACACAGAGGAGGGGGGCTGACATCTTTCCCAGAACTTTCTGGTCTCACCTCTTCCTTCTCATGTCTGTGCATCTGCTTCTGTCATCCACATAGCCACATGCCTTTTCTCTTTGTGCCTCGCTTGCCTCCAACATTTTCCTTTCTGGGCATGATCCTACTGGCTTTCTCCACAGCCAGAAAACCATCCTTGTGCTGTCCTGTCCCAAACCATCCTTGTGCTGTCCTGTCCCAAAGCTGCTGCCCTACATCCTTTTGCTCTTATCTCTCAAGTGGCCAGCCCAGTTCTGGAGCAGTTGATTCAACCACTAAAGCCAGGATGGGGAAGATTAGGAGCAAGGTGATTTAAACCTGAATAAGGAGATTCTTGGAACCCACTGTAGTCACAGAAGTTGGGGGCAGAATCTGAAGCTGGTCAGTGCTGTGCTTTCCCACAGACCCCTGGGCTGGACTGAGGGCAGCAGGAGTGCCCCTGCAGTGCCTTTCAGGTGACAGTCTGATGAGATCTTCCTCATCCCACCACCCAGCACTGGGGCCTGGGAACAGAGCCTGAGGTGCATGGGAGTGGTCTCTGATTCAGGAGATGCTGCTGGGATGTCCCACTCTTCTCCCTAAGATGTTGTTTACTGTTAACTGGAGCACAGAGAGCCTTTCTGCCTGAGGTGAGACAACACACAAATGCTGTCAGTGTTGTTTTTTCTCATCTTCTGCAGTGTTTTCAGTCTCATCTGGGCTTCCTGAAGAAACCAGATAAGTTTTTTCTCTTTTATCAAAGACCAGCAATGCATATTTCCATGGCAGACTGAGCTGATATCCTTTGCATCAGCAAGATTATTATTTTAGATTTTTTTCTCCTTCCAGATTTTGCCCAAAACAGCTTGATTCATTTCAGTGTCTCTCTTACTGACCTTGCAGGTCAGCTTTTTTGAATGTCCATGAGAATATAGGACCTTTAGGAATAAACCAAAAATGTCGTCATACCTGAATACACACAGAGAGGATGTGAAACACATTGTATTAAATCGTTTTCCTTACAGGAATGGGGAAATCAATTATTTGAGATAAGGAAGGAAAATAAATATGAAAAAGAATAAATGTGAAATGAAAGAGGAAGGAGAAAAGAAAAAGAGACCACCCAGTCATTCAAAAAAAATGATAAATGACAATTGCAGTGGCCAAGTCGCCATGACTAATTCCTAAGGATGCACTGCCACCTGCCAGCCTTTGAGCAAAACGCAAGGAAAGGAAAAGCCGATTTCTAATTGTACTGTTCTTTGGCTGCCCAAAATACTACGTGGCCGATATATCTATTTTAAAAAGGAAACTGCAATCAAGGATTTACACACGGATTTATACCCCTGCACTACACATTATGCAGTTTCAGAACACATTTGCAAGGTGAAGCACCCTGAGCCCAGCCTGGCCGTGGCTGTCAATCAAGGACACGAAGCCAAGGCCTCTCAGAGCCCCTCTTGCCCTGTCCTCAGCTGAAGGTATGAAACATTGTGAGGGAAAGGCACAAGTAGCAGAGGTGCTGAGGAGTCGATTTATGCTCCTAGAAGAGATTAAATCTGCTGCCTATTACAGGATTGTTAAATGGGAGCAAAAGGGGTGCGTTGCTGAAACTTGAAGGTGACAAATAATGGAAGGAAAAGAAATATTGATTTAAGGTGGGTGCCCAGGAGTAATGGGATGAAATTTCAAAGGGAAACATGAGTGTTGTGTATTAGGAAATGTTTCCACATACTGAGATCTATCAAGCTGTGAATAATATCTCAGGGGAAGCTTCTTCACCCCAGGCACTTTAAACTAGAACAGAATAAATGGTATGAAATTATTATAGAGTGAAGTCTTATAGTGGTAAGGGGATGAAATAGACAATCTAATAGGTTTTTATTTCCTCTCTGAGCTGACTCTCCATTGTCTTTCATTATGCAGCACAAGCTGTTCAAGCTTGCATATCCAGGAGAATGCTTCTGCTGATACACACACAGATGTCCATCGTACAACACCTGATAAAGGGTGCATGGACTACAGCTTCGCCTTCAACCTGCTGCAAGGCAATGTAAATTGCATTTCTGACCTCTCATCTTCTTAGTCCTGGCTCAGATGTAGCTTTTCTTTAGTGCTGGGTAGGGTCCATTACCGTGAAGGACCTCATATGTGCTTTGTTCATTATATTTCTTAGATAAATACACTTGTGTAATTGGGAGCAGCACATCACCTTAAGACCTCATTGAGTCAAAACCAATTTAGAAAGGACAATCCAGTTACTTCCTCCTAAAGTGACATTGTCTTCTCTTGGTTGTGCTGAATGTAAAAATTCAGAAATGCCTCTGGAAATTAAACAAACTTTCTATCTCTCTTTTAAATTTTGAATGTTCTCTGGGCTGGGATTGAGATAAAAGTTACTGTCTTGTGTTCATGACTGAATGAACACTTTTATATCATTCTCAGGAGAGACCTTGTGAGAAATGGCAAACACTTAAAGAGATGGTTGCTTGTCAGAGTTTATCTTTTTGCATATAAAGGAAAAAAATAGTGAAAATGATGGAAACATGCTGAGATCAGAATCAAACCATGATTTTATCATCTGGTTAACTGAGTTTACTCCAAAAATATTGGCTACCAAGTGTCTTTTTTGTTTGTTTGGTTTTTTTTGTTTGTTTTTGTTCTTGTGTGTATTTATTCTGAAATACATTTTTGAAAGAACCTCTCTAAATTTCATCATAAAGATACCATACCAGTTTACTGTGGCCTTACTAGCTGCCATCCTAAACCTAACACTGTGAGTTTAACTTTCCTCCTCCCTTGTGAAACTGTCTTCTTTTTTTTTCTTTCCTTTCTTCTTTTTCTTTACTCAGGAAATAATTTTGAAACAAGTTCAACTTACAGATGTTAAAAGAAGTCTTGGTTTAAGGATACAATTACCATATGGTTGAAGCTAGGCATATACTGAGCCCTATTTACCTTAAATTAATATTAAGAATATGTGCTTGTTTCGAAGAAGCAGTGCTTGTCTGTCACTGAGCTTTGGGAACTGAGTTTATGGATTTATTCTTGAGAAATGGGAAGTTTAATCTGTACAAAATGTAAGAAGACAAATAGTTGCTACTACCTACAGAGTGATGGCCAAAGCTACCTCACTCTGAAGACCAAAAACTGCCTGACTGCATGTGGTAGCACCTGACCTGCTGCTTTATCTCTGGTGAGAGCAGCAAAATATTCAGAACCTCAGCTCTTGGTCCTCTGGCTGAAGCAGAGGTTGTCATGTGATGGTGCTTTCCACCAGAAGGTCTCTCAAGTCAGGTTTTTCTCAAACACAGCTTGGAGATCTCATGTGCATTGTGTGGTCCCAGCTACAGACAGATTAAAAGCCAGCTGTGAAAGTCAGAAGAGCACCAGACCCCAGAGTTCAGTGTGTGGAAGCCCACGCTTCTCCTTGCAGTCCAGACATGATCAGTGATCAAACCAGAGGAGAGCCTTAGGGTGCAACAATGCAAGTACAGACCTCTGACTGGGTCACCAAGCACAGTATCATGGCAGAACACACAAATATTTTAGCTGGGCCTGAGCAGTAATTCCTTGTTTTAGAAGCTGATTTGATACTGGGGCAGCTGGGAAATGAGGTGGTCCTTGCTGCAAAACCAGTTTCCATCAGCCCCCTTTCAGTACTGGGGAACTGGATGAGGGCTGCTTTGGCAGGGAAAGGAGATTTTAGTGCCTTGTGGACAGGGGACAAAGGTGCTGGGAAGTGTGTGGGGAGGAGGAGTTGGGTGCAAAGTAAAGCAGCTCCAGGGGTTAGATGGCATACTAGAAGAAAGAACAAATCATATGGGCTGTATTGTGTTCATTGTTTTGCCTCTGGATGGAGTATGCTGTGGGTGGGGACACTGGGATAATTGAATGCTTTATTATAGAGTATTTGTTAGGACTTCTGACTTGTTTGTGCTAGTGACAACTTATGCAGGAGGTTGTTTGATTTGTATTCTCTGCAGGAGAGGAATAAAAATGAATACCCACCTCATTAATCCCTTTTAAAATTATGTGTGGATGGGCTAAACAAACTTCTGTGGTTCTATTTCCTAATAAGCAAGGAAATCATTACAAAAAGTTTATTAGCTTTACTTTGGTTAATCACCTCTATTGTTTCTCTTCTATTGTGTAGTCTGCAAGAATAAATTAAACTAAATGAGCCTTTATGAAAGTCCTTTTTAACAACATTTTTGTTTAGAGTTTCCCTGCCAGCTCTGTAATACTCTGCATTTCCAGGTTTCCAGATGGACCTTCCAACATCTGTTGTGCTTGCCTAAATGCAGAGTAGAAAGGAAACCCTAGTTCTCTTAGATCTACCCTCTGGGACTAATTATACTCATTTGACTAGACTAGCAGTTAGATCTGAATTATAGTCATGAATAAGTTAGATCTTAATTAAAATCGTGTTTGGGTGCAAAAGGCAATGTCATACATGCAAAGAAGCTGCTTTGTAATATGCAGAAATTAGTGTTAATAATAATTTGTGTATGAGATTTGGATTCCAATTTATTCTTCATATTGCTCTCTCTGGAACTTTAGCCATTTAATAGTGCATCCTGCTCCTGTTTCCATGTTTGAGTACTCTCAAAGTAATAGAAGGTAAAATATTGCTAAGCCAAAAGATAAAATGACCCACTCAATTCACATCAATATTTAAGGAGTTTTGTAATTGCCAAGGCCTTATCAGGTGTTTGACAATGTCTCTTTTCTATTTGGAATATGTTGAAAAATTAACGATATTATGGTGTACTGTAACGTCTTTCTTCTGAAGACTTGCAGACTTTCCCAGGAGGACAGCTTAATCTCATTTTTTCCCTGTTCTGGTCTGTTCTCATCTCTCCCATAAAATTGCCAATAACACATAAATTAAACTGTAGGGAGGTAGGTTTAGATTAGATATCAGAAAAAATTTCTTTATTGCAAGTGTGATGAGGCACTGAAAGAACTTGCACAGAGTAGCTGTGGATGCCCAATCCCTGGAAGTGTTCCAGGCCAGTTTGGATGGGGCCTTGAGAAAGGAAGAGAAGGGGTCCCTGTCATGGCAAGGGTTTGAAGCTAGGTGAGCTTTGAGATCTCTTCCAGCACAAACTGTTCCATGGTATGTACATACATAGATAATAATACACCACACTTCAGAACACTGCTGCATTTGGGCAGCCATCAACCCTTACTTTGCTTTGGATGCTGGCTAAAGCTTCTTAGCTCCACATGGGAGATAAAGACAACTCAAAAGCATGGAGAACTTGTGTAAGGCCAGTTAACTGCACTGAGCTCAAAGATCAACATGGGGATGCCACCTAGACCAAGGGATGCCTCTGTGGACGACCAAAACATTCCAGTAAAACAGTGGCTGTGGTTGGTAAGTGACTGTGCCTGTGATGTATTCCTGTGGCTGAATGGAGATCTAGGTCTTGTAAAGAACTGTCACCTCCTCAGTGTGAGCAGATAGCCCGAGCCAGCATGAAAGCTTGGCAGACTTCTTTCCTATGACTTATTTTCTGCCAAATGCTGCATCTGAATATGTTAGGTGACAAAGGATCTTCTATATTTTTGTGACAATTATGTCATTTTTTTTTATTTGTGAAGAAAACTTTGAGAAAGTCCAAGTACTTTCTTTTGATATTCTCTAAGGAACATGTTGTTTCTTGAAAGAAGATGCTATCTTTTAATCCCAAGCAACTTTTTTTTTTTGACACTTTGTTATATTTATTTAGAAAAAGAAGGAGGAGTTGAAGAGATAGAAAACTGAAAATAGAATAAGCCTTTTTGACAGCATCCTGAGAGATATTTTTGCCTTGTGATAATTCTTTTCCCCATTAGATGCACTATCTATATATCTGTATATATCTATATATATCTCTATATATATATCTGTGCATATATATATATGTATATATATATGTTGAGAACAATTCAGGCAAGCATAATACTCTTGTATTTGTTTCACTGCTCTGGTCAGTGACTGGCCTTCCACTGAATAGCACTGAAGAGCCTGGGTTTGGCCTTTATAGCGTCCAGTGGGTGTGGATCTCTGGAGACCACCTTGGAAGATGGATCTGGTGCACAGAGTTTCACTTGCATGTAGGTCAGATCATTGTGCACATTTGATTCTGTAGCCATGTCCATGCCAGCATTGTGCTTGTGGACACTGCAGTTCTCTCTCTGTACTGCTCACTCTGCTTGTATTGGTCATTTGAAACCACTCAATAGCCAAAATACTCCAGACAAGGATGTCCAAGGCAATCTGGTTTAGGAGGAGTTGTTTGCACTACAGGTTTGTAATGATACAAATATAGGAACAAATCTGGATGGGTTTGAATTGCAGCAAGGGAAATTTAGGATAAACATTGAGACAAGCTATCCAGTAGTTCAGCACTGGAATAGTCTATTCATAAACCTTCTCACATTCTGCATCCTAAAGATTTTAGGAACAAATAAACAAAGAATGGTTTTGATTAGCTTGGTCTGTACTTGGCTGGAAGATAGATTGGAGGGTTTCCTGAGGTGTTGATGCTTAGTTAAATTGTTCAAGGAGATTACCCACAAGATACCAAGATATTCTTTACTGAGGTTTGCATTTAAGATGTAAAATATCTTAAGAAAATAGTAGAAATGTTAGGACTTGATCAAATGGATTGCAATGAAAAAAGCATATGAAGCAAAGAAATATTTAAAGGTATAATTTAGACCTTTCTTTCTACCATTTATTGTTATTACAGAAATTAAGATAGCTTGGTAAAATGGAGGATGGTACTAAGAATTTACATGATTTTTTATTTTTAGCTGCCTTTTTTTTTTTAACTTATGGAGCTCACCCTTTTGGACACTATTACTGAGGTTTTGAATCTGAGTAAAGAGGATTCCACTCAAGTGAATGTCTATAGTAGCTGGGATGAGGTAAAATATTAAAGATTTGAGCCCTTCTGATCCAAGACATTAAATAGTCTTAAGCACCTTGATTTTGGAAGAAACATTTTCTATGGGAACATAACTGCGTGACTGTCTCTGAGGATTTGAAGCACCTGCTATTGCTACCTGTCAGAGACAAGATAGGAGCATAACAGACTTATTGTGTGATTCAGCCCAGCAATTAATTTCCTTTGTAGGAATCCAGTAAAGCACAGAGCAGAGCAAAGCCCTGCCACTTCTTCTTTGTTTTAGTCACTGCTTCTTTTCTTCTAGGAGAAAAGTAATTATTGCAACTGGAGAATGTGATTTACAAATATAGGTAACATTCCTGTGAGTGAGTCTGAGAACAATTCAAATGTATAAAAATCTCCATAATTTAGAAGTTAATTGCAGGGTATGGATGCTCTAAGGTGCAAAAGAAGTCCTGAGTGTTTTGCATGGATGCACTGTACCACAAGGGTTGTGCAGCTGATCCTCTTCCTTGCCCTTGCATGTGATAATGTTTACATGAATTACTCAAATATGTTTCCAATTCTCTTTTTTTTTTTTTTTCATTTATTTGTGGACTACCAACAGTCAGCATCAGTAATATATTTACTTTAATTTAGCCTGTTTCAAGGTGCTTTATTCTTGTTGGCAAAGGCAGAATCATTGTAACTCCCATTCATGTGAATAAACCCAAAACAAAACTCAGGGGCTGGTATAATTAGAACACATTTATGCTTGTTTTCCAGCCTTGGTCTGCTGAACGGCAATTACTTTGAAAGATAGTTCCTGTGCCTTTTCAAAATTTCTTTTTCTTTTCCAGTGTTCCTTTTACTCAGCCATGAGCTTGCAGTGGAAAGATGGATGAAGTGGAGAGCTACATTCTTTGCGTATTTCTCAGCACAATGAAAAAGAACACAGTGTACCATATGCAATAATCTGCAAGTATATGAAGATAGCTGCAAAGAGTAACGGCCTTGGATGGAAAACATTGTTGATGAAAGAAGACTAGAAATAATAGGCATGTATTTCCCCAAGGGGATTTGAGATTGGATGTTAGATAACCAGACATGTAGTACAAACTAATGCTTCTTTAAGAAAACGTGGGCTTTTATCACGGACAGTCATTAAAACAGGTTAGATGGACTGGTTGGGAAATGCTTAGGAGTACTTCACCCTGCTCTGTGAGGAGCGATGGACAAGGTTGCCACTCCATGTCTCCTTTAGTCTTCATTAGTTGATGTACACCTTTGTTGTGTTGTGTTTCAGCCATACAGGCACAATACTCTTCAAAATGTAGTTACACAGCTCCAGCAGTGATAGAAGCATTCTGAGTATGTGCCCCCAAGATAGAGCTGCTCCTGTGGAAATGCCAGTCCCTACCAAGCATTGCCAAAGAGCAGAAGGGATGATTCTTAACCAATTACAACAGCATTGACAACAGGGATCATACACAAACAAGGCTACCACATCCTCTCTTCTCCATTGATGAAGGTATAAAGGTTTTGCACCAGGACAGAGCTTTCATCTGAGGATCTCACAGTATTTTATGAATTGGAAATATAAAGTGAGGTTATCTTAATTGCACAGTTAGACGAGCAGGATGCCACCTTCCTTAATTGCATGCTGATAAAGGACTAGGAACATGAGAAAGGTGGTTTTGCTTAACTCTTCAGGGGATACTTGGAGGTAAAATTGTTCTGTTGTTCCACAGGCCATATACAGGGTGTGTGTGTGTGTGTAAGCATGAGTTTATTCCACCAACAGAAATTCTTTACAGAGTGGTTGTGATGTGATTTTGCTCTTGTGAGATATCATCTTTGTAGAAGAACATTTGCACCCAACAGAGCTGTTCTCGTCTGCGTGCACCACAAGCAGTGCCATTGAACTGAATGTCTGAGTTGGAGCAGGCCAGTTTATGCCCTTGAGAAGGACTTTAACACAGAGGTAACAGTACCTGGAGCTATTTAGGTGAACAGTCCTCCATAAAGCACCACCATTACTGAACTGGTGCATTTTCTCTCCTTTGGCACAAAAACAAAGGAGTGATGAAGCTGGGAATGGAGAGACAGGCCCTCTCTTCTGCAGCATGCTTTCTACCAACACAGGTGCAGTGTGCACAACAGACACCTGTGCACCTCCTCCCTGCTGCAAATATTCATATAAATAATTTCCTAGCCTTTTTGCTGTACATTTAGGATCTTAATCAGGAGAGAAGTTATCATTTTATCTGGTAGTGAGAAAACACGTAACAGACACGTCATGACAGAGTGTGTGTCACTGATGAACTTATATCTGCTCCAGTTCCTTTTCAATATCTGTCTAAGCCAAAGTGCATGAAAGATATCAGAGTACAGCATGGAGGCTACATAAACCTGCTTTTGGACCCTAATAATGCCCCCCAAAACTTCCTTTCAGCAAGTAATTTCTCTTCCTGCCTTCATTTTTTAAATCCACTCTGCAGGTGAGATAAGAGGATCCTTTTTGCCCTTAAATTATGGCAGTTACAAGTAATCTTTGCTGTCTCTGTATGTATGGGGCTTTTTGTTGTTTTTTTGTCTTTATTATTATTTTTTCCCCAAGGAAAACAACTATTTCATGCTCATGGGACAAAAAAATCAGAGATTAACTGCACCAGAACAAAAATATGAGTTAACCTGAGGCAAGGCACAGCTGAACAGCAGCAGTACAAACTTCCCCTCAGCTCTGGTGCCAAATGTCTCCAGTGATAAACCTTTGCAGGCCATTAATTGGAAATGAAGTGTCCTTTATCAAGTTTCCTTTTTTAATAAAATCAGTAAATATAACTGAACATCTGATAGGAAATAATTTCCCTCCAGCTGTCTGCAGATAAAGGAAGGATCTGAGGGGCAGCAGGTACTTGCTCTCAGAAGAAACAATTCTGAGACTGTTTGGGGCAGCAGCTGCACTTGTGATCAGACAGGTCAGTGACATTAATATGGTTTCAATGCATATTTAAAGACTCTCTGACCTACATACAAGTATCTCCAGGACACGTACATTTTTATTCTAGCTGGCATCTTTTATGTGACTTGAGTGACCCACACCTTTCTCTGCAGACAGAGGTGTTGCCTTTCCTGTTTCTTGACTGTGGAGAGGATTTGGAAGCTGCTTGGATGAGTTATTTTTTTGGTGGATTTTAACTGGGAAACACCAGTTCAATTGACTAGAAGCTAGGCAAAAACTTAAGCTATTTTCCTCAAATACAAGAATCTTTATTTTAAAAGAGAATGCCTTAGGGGAGAGATGCCATTCAGAGGAGGGCAATAATAGCAGCAGTGTGTGCTCTTGTTTCACCAGGGTAGGCAGAGACACTTGGGGACACAGGAGAGAGCTTGAATCACATTTGCCTGCTTTACATTAGAGGCCAAAGGACAGTCTGGAAGAAACATCCTTGTTGCAGCTGTGCTGCTTTGTACACATGCCAGATAAATATGCTGTTTTTTATGTAATTAGCAGTAATTAGGTTCTTCACTTGGACAACTTTGTCAGAGCCTGGGCTCTGCACTGAGCAGAGAGAAGCTGCTGAGACATCTTCAGCAAGTGTCAAGTACTAAGCTATGTGGGCAGGACCTGTTTTCTCAGGTGATCTGTGCCACTCAAACCTTTGTCTTATTAAACATGCAGGAAAACTATTGTGATTTGTTAAAAATTTGTAAAGGGGAGACATTTTTAAACCTAAGAGGCTTTTTTTCCTTCCTGAGAACAATGGTATTTTGACTGTGGTGTGAGAATTTGGGTTGTCTTGAGCTTGTAAGATGTTGGGGAGGAAAAGGGAGCTTGCCAGCCTCTAGGACTAATCTGCAGTGTGGAAAGTGACCACCCCCCTCCAGGTGTTTGGGGATGTATGTGCTTCAGATGAAATGGGAACTTCTCAAAGTGTCTCTGAGCTATGTCACTGTCCATGTGTTCCCAGGGTCGCTGTCCCTTGCTGGAGCAGGGACAGCGTGGCTCTGCTAGGGGATTGCTAGAGATTTCAAATTTGAACAGGGACTTTTGAGGCTGGCACGTTGTCCCAAAAGGCAACATCTGCATGTTGAGAATAAGTCTGAAAAAATGCAGCATGGACACTTGGTTGCCTTTCTGGATTTGTAGGTAGGAGTATTTTTGGCTTGGCCTGGCAGTTGTCTTGCTAATATTGAAAGCAAGAGGTGGCCAAACAGAATAGTAAGATTGATCTCTGCTTTATGAGAGAGCTAGGAGGGAGCAGAGGTGGTCACAGACACACTTATTTCCTCTGGGGACAAGCACCTGATGGGAGAACTTGAAAAATAATAAAGGGAAGATGAGAGAGATCTTCAAGGGTATACAGAAAAAGATTAAGGGAAGACAAGCAGTTTCTTACTTTTTGTTGTTTGATTCCAGAGGGAGTATTACTTATTGTTTATTTATAGGACTGTTGATAAAGACATGGTTGAAAATGACAGGACTCTGGTTTCATCCCCTAGAAGGACGGATTAAATCATTACTGTCATTCACATTTCAAGCAAAGCAGGAATTATTCTTCTGATGCCCACTCAAGGGAAGCTGGCAGTCAGAAGGACAGGGGATTGTGTTCCCCTGTTACTCTGAAATGTGTAATGAGATTGCACTGCAAAATAGCCATGGAAATGTTAATTCTAAAGTACTTGATGCACTGTGGAAAGAGCAAGTGGGAAATGATAAATGAGCAACATCGATCAAATATCAGCATGTTCTGTGATTGCCAAGGGCTTAGGCAGATCTCTTTACTCCTCAGCAAAGTTCTCCCTAAGAATCACATGAGAGACTTCTCTGTTAGGCAAAAATATTTCTGGAGAAATCTGTGAAGTGTTCATTAAGTACGGTAAGAGCAGGAACTTTGTAAGCGACTGAGTGTCACTTTGATGGATAGACTACAGTAGCTTATACTCAATAAATCCTCACCATCTGTGTGTGCATTGTCACTCAAAAGGAATTATTATTCCTAACTAAATAGCCCCTGAAAGTCTAAAAGGTCTGCATGTTATGCACTGTCATGTCCTGAGTTACTGGGCTGTGTAACACAAGTCAGGGTGGAGATCAGAGCACCAGCACGCTCTGGGACCCTCACAGGCACGGGTCAGAGGGAAGCACCTTCCCTGCATGTGGAGTCCAGAGACAGCTGGATGGCTGTGAGTCATATCTTACCTCCAGGGCTTCTTAAGATCTACACACTTTCTTCTTGACCCATGTACAGTCATTTCAGTATGTGTGAAGGGAAGAAGGAAGAAAATAGAGAGGAATTACTTTTTTTTTGGTAAAAGTGGACTGAAAATGTTATGGGATTAAAGCAGAGCCCAGCTCAAATTTATAAAATCCCCTTGACTTTCACCATTCTAAAGCTTGGGCACAATTTCAAGACTTTGAAGAACTGCTGAGGAGTTCTTTAGCAGGTGAGAAAACGTAGGAGTATAAAAAGACAAAAGTGTAAGTGGAACTGAACCTCTTTAGATGGGTGACATCTGAAAACAAAGCTAACTTTATTCAGTTTTTGGCCAGGATATTTGGAGTTATACAGGATCTCATTTAAACTTCATCATTAGATTCCATATCTCATCTGTGCCCACAGGACATGACTAGGATAGAAATAGGCTTACTCATTTTCTAATTGCATACATTGGGCCATAGGTGGAAAGCAAGCATGACGGATGTGGGTGCAGTATTCCAGGGCCAGAACAGGGCATTTGTTGATCATGTCATTGTATAATGTCACATCACATAAAAGCATACAGTATTGAAAAATATAGCCACATAATTTCCTGGAATCAGTACTAATTAAAAAGAAAATTGGAGTGGGAAGCAGCTGAAGAATATCCAACTATTTCTATTATCATAATTTTTTACAGTAAAGGACAGATGAGTAAATGTTGTGTTTGAATTAGAGAACATTAATTGCTTCAAGGCTGTTGAGAAAATGAAATTTGCCCTTTTTCTTTTTTAAACAAAGATGTGTTTATTCATCTTCCTGCTATTTAGTACACAATAGCCTTAATAAATACAATACAACAATAAGGCTGCTGGATCTGGTCCAAATAAACCCTAAAATGACCAGGTGGTATAATGAGAATATCAGAGTTTGACATTTTAGTTCACTGAATTGTCCTCCTTGCTCCTTTTTCCAGTGTCTACAGACAGTGCACTTAAAAATGCCCACATTTAGAATGTCATCAGCATAAGGTGGGGAAGGAGAACTCTTGGCTATGAGGAGGCTGGGTTCCTGTCTCCAGTGTGGTACAAGAGGTCTGTGGAGGGGTGCAGTGGAAGTCCTGGGTTACAAGCAATGTGTAGACACTGTGAAATGTGCCTACTCTAAAATTAGTGCTTTTCTGACATCATCCCCTGCTTCAGTTGATGCTGAAACTGTGTGGAAAAGTATTATTCACTCCTTAATATTTCCTACCCTTGCTGAGGTGAGCAGTGATGGAGAATATGCACCACAATGGCTGTTTAACCTGGATCTTTGTCTGTGGCTCTGCAGAACTAGATGTGTTGTCTTCCTTAATCTGCTTCACTTTATTTTTAGGTTGTGACTGTGAAAAAGCTAGCGGTTTGCTGGAGTCAATTTTCACAAAAAGCCAGTGACAGAGTAAGAATTTCTGCCAATCTTCTTAACTTGCACTGAAAGCCTACAGTTTCTCAGGTTGCAAGAGTACAACACAGAGAAAAAAATGCCAAAAACGGCAGCCACCAAAGCATGCTCAGAACAGAAATATTCTTCTAGATTTAGAAGGCATGACTTAGGCATAGTCCTGTACCTTGTCAATCTAACCCCCTCCTTTCCCCCCTTAGTCTCTTGTCCCAGTCATTGGCTTAGTGAAAAGTACTTTTCTTTTGGTGGGTCTCTTGGCATAGTTCTTCCCCTGGTAGTGGTGCTAGCTGTTCCTTATTCCTGAGGAGGTGTAGAACTGACTGATCATCACAGCTGGGCTTCATGAAGAAGGTTCTTCCTTCTGAATTTGACCTGCAGACAGAAGACATTGGAAGAGGAACGTGGCCCTGCACTTTTTGTGGCTTTATCCTAAAAGAGTGAGGAAAGAACTAGATTTCTTTACTGAAAATTAATTTTATTCATAGCCCTCTTCAGAAGTACAGGATTGTTCTGGCCCTATGACCATGGAAAATTTGTTCCAGGAAAGCAAGTTTCTCAAAGGTTGGAGAGCACTTTCTTGCCTTACTAGGAGTCTCTGTAAGGTGTGGACTGTAAGGAAAGGACGGTGCTGCTGCGCCCCTAACATACCCTGTGTTTAGTTTCTTCTTACAGGATTGGCAAGGATTCCATGCTGAGGGTCAGAAAATGGGAGCCCGTGTATGAGAAGTAACAGCTCCTCAGCAGGATGTGACAGAGAGGGGTTGGGTTTTGCCTTCTTTTACAGAATCATGATTGAATTCCATGTGGGCTGACAAGCACTGCTGGTGCTGGGAATTGGCCTTGGCTAGCGATGAGGCTGGAACGACTCCAGTGCCACAGGGATTTCGACCTCTAGTAGCATCACACAGCACAGGGCTCCGTGCTGTGAGGGTTCCTGCACAGTGCACGTGCTGGTCTTGGAAAAGGTCACTTGGGAACTCAGGACTTGCTTCTCAAGTTGCTATGGCTTCTGCAAGAATTTGCCTGCAGTGTGCACAGGCTTCATGCTCAAAACATAAAAAATTGGCTGTCATTTTACTTGATTCCAATTGTTTTTGGTGCTCTGGAAATGAGATGCTTAGAAATAAATAAGCTGGCCGTTAACAGTGTTTTTTATTTGGTTTTAATGGCTTGTACTAATTAACTGGGTCCTGTCTAGTTTCACTTGAGTGGGAGTGACATGAGCACAAAGATTACAGGTTGGCATTTACATTAGTCTGTTTCATTAGACAGGAAAAGATTCCATTTAGCAAGATACACCTCCAAGGAAAACAATGCCAGAGGGAACAAAACTATTTCTGTGCTTGAAGAGAACAGGGCTTCAATACAGTAGTCTAATTAAGATGGTTATCTGCTGGTAAACAAACATTGCTGACTCCTGTACAGTGGACGGGGGAATTTAAAGAGAAAAATTATCGATTGAGTCTGGAAAAAGAGTTAGAGCTCAACAATGCACCGGATAAATACATATGCTTTCTCTGTCTCATTCTTTCACATTGAATAGATCTGATGGTGTTGGGGAAACTTTTTTTTCTAATTTGTGGTTTTTCTCCTTTTTTTTTTTTTTTTGTTTTGTTTTGGTTTTTTTGTTTCCCATCAGACTTTTCTGTGTAAGGCTTTGCAGGGATGGATTGGCAATCTGGGTCAAGCAGTTCAGCTCCTTTGTTTAATTCCTTATTCTTAGACTCTTTCTGCTCTGAAAACACACTGTTGGTGCCACTTTGGTTGAAATTCCTCTGCAAATCCCTGCTGTATGAGTTAAGACTTGTGCAGATGGTGGCAGTGCTGATGAAAATGACACTAAAGAGTTGTTTTCTAAGGCTAAGTGAGAGCATTTTAAACAGGAAACAGGCAGCTATTACAATTTTGGTGGCTTTTATCACTGCTCTGTAAAAAGGTATAAAAGCCCTTTGGCTGTCTCTTCCACTTTTGTAATTTGAAAAAATAAGAAATAAAATGTCCCCAGAAACCGGCGGTATAGCAGTCGCTTCTCCTCAAAATCTTTTCGAAATCATAGCTTTATGAAGGGGCAGATGCTTTAGTTTTGGTGTGAAGCCCTATTTGTCCCAGAGGCACTCAGGAGTGTGAGGGCTGGAGAGGCTTCACTGCAGGCTGCCCAGGTCTGAAAGAGAAGTGGGCAGGCAGCCCTGAAGATGGGCTGGACAAGGATATTGCAGAGAGCACCTACGAGAACCAGCCTGGTACTGTGCACTGGGAAACTGTCCCTGGTGGCTTCATTTTGTTTTAGTAAGTTCATTGCCTGCTCTGTTGTAAATGAACAAAACACTGATGCTGTCTTTTTCTCATTTTTGGAATAAACTGAAGATATCTGCATTATTCATATAGAGGTATCCAAGCTACATCCAAACAAGGAGAAGTAGACTACAAAAAAAGAGAGCAGTAGGGCAAAAAGCAATAATTATACCTTTGTTTAGTCAAGTCTTCCTCTACACATAATTTTGTTATTGACTTGTAAGTTGTGGAATACATCATCTGGGAAGCTGTGGGAAACACCTCTGGTCTGTGAACACTGGTAAGGCAGGGAATTGGGTTAGGCTCAAGTCATGAACTGGGCAACAAGAACCACCCTCTCTTTCTACTGCTCTGGTTTCTGTAAGTTCTCATCATGATAACCCAGACCTGAAGTTAATTCAATGAGAAGTGTCAGATAAAGCTGAAGGGCGTTTCTCAGAAAGTTTTGACAGCGTGGTGCAAGCATCCAGCCAAGGCATGGGAATGCTGTGTTGTTCAATTGATGACTCACAGGCCATAAATAATAGTTAGTCGAAGAGCTGGAAGAAGTGACTAGCCCACAGACAGAATCCATATGCTGAAATATGTTTGCATTAATTTTTTGCTGAAGGGCCTTGAATAATGAGGAGATTAGTAAAAATCAAAGTCCTTTGTGGATAATTTATGAACAGGAACAAAACAAGGTAAGTTATGAACTGCAAAGGGTTGTCCTAGTTGTAATCATTGGCTTGAGGAATTCAATCAATGCCTAATAATGTAACTCTTTAAAAAAAAAGTAATTTAAATGAATACTGTTAATCTGGCAGAGTGGACAAGTTCAAAGAGACCAGATGGTTAAACAAATGCTACGAAATAGCTGGACAAAGGGATCTAGTTGATGAATGAAGAGTGCTCTTTGATTGTGCCTTTTTGTGTATTTGGTATCTCTGTTGTGCAGAGGCTTTCGGACAATATCCAGTGGTCATAAAGGATTGCCATGAGGACAGGAACTGTCCATAATTGTGACTAGACTGGCAGATCAGACTATGAGGGAGAAATACAGACAGAAACTTCATCACATCTTGCAGAGAGCCTGAAGTGTCAAAAGTTTAAAAACAGCTGTTTAAAAACCTGTCTGAGAATTGGCAGTGGGGAGGGAATAGAGAACTGCCAGCTAAAAAGGGCTTAAAAGACGTGATTTTGAGCACAGTTGTTAAATGTGTTTTTCCCCAAAGCAGCCATCCTGGTGGATTGGAGAAAGGCAACTTGCAAAACTGTGTCCCTTGGTATGTACAAGAAGGGAGGAATAACTGCTCTGATTTTTTTTCCAGAGCCTCCTCTAGCAGCTTTTCTCCCTCCCTGCTGCCTCAGCTCAGGCTTCACATGTCTCTAGTGCATGTGCCAAAGCCATCTGCCAGCCTCATGTTGACTCTTCCTCTGCTTGTCAGAGCACTGACCTCCAGCACTTGCGTTAACAAAACTTTTCCTGCAGCTAAGATCACTAGATTACTTTAAGCATGAAGTGGCTGAAAAGCATTGCAGAGCACAGGATGATTGGTAAGTGTGTTCCAGAAGCAGAGAACATCCACTTTGAGTTCCCAAGGGCCAGAGATTACAAAGGGCTTACAAACCTGCTCTTGTTAAGGATCTTTTCAGCATTTTTTCAGCAGAGATGAAGTAATTTCTAAAGTACTGCAATCTGCTACATGAAGGCAATGAGTGATTTTCTAATGTTACTTGAAAATCTTGTGTGAATCTCTCTCTTGGCTTTCTGAGATTCGTCATACAGAAAATTTGTTGAAGTTTCTTTTCTCCTCTTCCCATTTCATGGCTCCCCAGTCTGACTTCTCCTTGCCAAATCAAACTTCACCATACACAAAAGCTCCTTCTGGAGGAGGTTATCTATGCTAGGCGTGGCATAGATTTCACATAGGAAATATATGTCCTTATACAGATGATGCGACACCACTTTCAAATCAACTATCTTCAGGCATTTTAGTGTTTTGGTACCTTATAACAATTTTATATTGACCTGAATATATCCTATTTCACCCTATTTGATGGGACCCTTTTCCCATCAAATGGCAAATATTCCGTGCTGCAGACCTTGAAACCTTCTGCTTTTCTGTGAAGTATGGAGGGGGCTGAAAAGCCCATTTTTCTTTAGCTGCTGGGGATGCAATCCCTGCCTGTCAGTCCATCTCCTGAGCAGAGCTCCATGAGTTCACTCTATCTCTAGCAGCACATGTGGGTGAAGCACTGATGGCAGTGGGTGAGCACCAGTTTAATGTGGTTGCCTGGCATTAGCAGGAGGTCAGAACTGCTTGCTGGTCACATCTTGGTAACACCAACTGGACAGGGGATAGATAGAATAGAAAGACTGCCTCTGAAAATATAACCAGTAGTTTCTTTAACCTTGGTTTAAGCAATAACATGCAACTCCATCATTTCTAGGCCTTATTGGAAATGCAGAGAAGAGTAATATTTATGAGTGAGCAATCACTTTTGTGCTTAGGAAAAAGCATATTGTAAACACTGTTTCTGTTTTGTGTTCTTTTGGAAGTTCCTCTTTTATCCATTGCCCGTTGAGATTCCCACTCTAAACCTTTATTGATAGTGAAGTGCCACTACACCACTCTGATTTGTCTTATCAGTCATGGCAGTGGCTAACAGCTCAGGTAATGTGCTGTGGCGTGGTGACCTTTGGTGACCACAGCTCTGCTCTAAAGCAAACCCTACAGGATTGGTGCACTCCGTGCTTTCTGCTGCTGGAGGGCAGGTCTGTCCAGAAACGTCACAAGTTTCCTGTAATGTTCTGCAGACTGTGCATGTGTCTCTTTGAGGAAATAATCATTCTTCCTCAAGCTTCCAGGAGAGCTATACATACATAAAAGGAAAAGAGAATACTAGACACATACAGGTCCTCCTTTTAATATCTCACTAAGCATATTGTGCACTTTTGTGAATGCTGTGCTCCAGGCTGCATTGCTCTGGCACTGTGATGAAAAGCAGTTTCTTTGATTCATCCTCAGCTTTCTTCTCAATAATACCTGAGTAACACTAATTTGTAGTGGAACAAATCACTATGAATCCAGGAACAAGTCCTCTTAAATGGCTTCAGCATCTGCTTTCTTAGGAGAAACCTTATGAAAATATAAGCATCCAACTTGCCTCTTAATTCAGTGCTCATTACTCTGACAGAGTTCAGCTGCTTTGGGAGCTGGCACTGTGAGTCTGAAAACTGTCGAGATACACTGGCCTCCTTCACTGATCTTCTGCTAACTCCTCACACCAGCATCAGGCACACACTTACTGTCCATCTCAGTTTGGAAGGAAAACACAGAGGGTGCAGCACAATGCTGTCCAGCCCTGAGGCCTTTCTCATGGCACTACATTTTCTGCTTTGGAAAGAGAGAGAAACAGTGAGCTGTGACAGACAATGACATTTACACATGTTGACTTGCTAAAGTAAATATATTTATTTCTATGTAGTCATTTGAGAAAAGCCAAATGTGATGTTTTGCAATTCACATGGGTGAATTGCAGTGTAAAAGGTAGGCTAAAAAAAATAGGGATGCATGCAAGAAGGCAAAAAGAAAGGTTCTATTTTAAAGTTTGCTTCCCTTGAATTGGTATTCTTCACCTGTGAATACCAGTGCTTGGAGCACAGTGTGGATTGCACTGCATGCCCAGTTTTGTCTGGTCTTGAGTGTGGTGTGCGTAACCATCCAGGATCTGCTGTGTGTTTCATTTGCAGCTGTGTGCCTGAAATAATCTGAGATTTCATCAAATGTTTGTCTCCCAGTCACAGGCTGCACAGAGGAAATAAATTCACAGATATTCAATGTGTCATTGAATGGGATAAAATCAGGCTTGGACAGCTGTCTCTGAGGTACTGTGTAGTAATGGTTTGGTTCAAGGAGGTCCTCTGTGGGAGCTGGATCATAATTTTGGGGCTCCCTAGTTTGGGGTGGAGGCAGAAGGGGGTCAGGATTTGGCTGGGGTCTCTCTGTCCTCCCTGCTGTGGGTGGAGATAAGTGCACATGTAGCAGGGCAAAACTAGAGCCAATGTCTGCTGGGCTCTGCAACATCAGGAGATAATGATAATTTTGTGGATTTCAGAGGAAATCCTATGCTGCTCTCAAAGCCTGGGAAAAGGGAGGGGAGAGAGCAGTGAGAGATAAAGGTTTAAAGATAAGGAATGAGAATGGCTCCTCCAGACCCTGCAGGAAACCATTCTCCATGTGAGTGACACTGGTGGATCAAGTCAAAACCAAAAAATTAGGAAATTGATCACTTCCATCCAAAATGCTCATGTTTTTACAATAGAGGGGGCTGAAAGGAATGGCTGACATCTGGAGGGAAGGGCAAGGTTAATTGATCAGAGATACTGTGCGACCTTGCTGTAGCCACCAGAGCTCTGTGTCAGGGAGGAGTGAGGGAAGCACATCTCAAAAGGGCTCTTCAGCTCTGACAGCCAGTATTTTTTTTTAAATTTTCTTCTGACCTTGTAACAAAGGCATTGGTCCCAGGCCTAGAAAATACCAATGCTGTCCACATGAGGGAAGCTAAAAGCCTGCCTATGCTCTAGGAAGTGGCAGGAGGTAATTGTAGGCTCACAAGCAGTGAACAAGGCGCCCAGGTCATTTGTACATTTCATAAGCGCACAAGGTGTCTTGGTGGATGAGTAACTAGATTATTCCCTGTGTCTTTTCGCCTGGAGCATCAGAGACACCTAAGAGACTAATGGCAGCACGAGCTAAATGGCCTGTTATTCCCATTCCTGTGGAACCCTTCTCAGCATGCTTTGATGTTAGGATCAGTGAGCCAGACTCAGGTCATGGCAGCCTCCTGCCCTGCTCCTTTTCCCAGTGTAAGTGACAAAGCAGCCGTAGTTTGAAATATTAACTCCATTTAATATCTCTCTTTCCATGTTCTACAGCTCTGGAAAGTATTGTTTTGGCCCTTAGCATGTATTTTAGGGATGAAGAGTGGCTCTGGTTTCTAAAGATAGACAGCCCCTGAAGTCACAGTCCAGAATTACAAAGTTTTTTGTTTCTCAGTTTACTTGATACTGTGTTTTAGCTCTAAAAAATCAGTTTTGAAGTAGTGATTCATAAGCACCTCATTTTATAAAGCCAAAATGTAATAAAATTACTGTCAGGTTGACTGAACACTGTGTTTGATACAGTATGTCTACTTTGGTTGCTTGAAGTATGGACACTTAGAAGCATTTCTTTCTTATACATTAAATGGGGGGAAAAAATGGGGAAAGTTAAAATGGGATAGACTTAAAACATAAATTTTCATGGAAACAGGGAAGAAACAAACAAATCTGGGTGGGAATGACAGCTTCTATGATGAACAAAGTGGGTAAGCATAGCAACTCCTTAAATTTTGCTAAGGCAAAGCAATGGGGTTTTCATTTCAAAGCTGCTGGTTTTCATTTGATAAAGTCTTTTATTGTAAAGAACTGAAGAAAAGAACAGCAGCTTTGTTGCATCAGACTAGAGGCAGGACTGTGGACAAAGATAATTTTTGCACTTTTAAAGCAGAATGAGCTCTGAAGAAGCTGGGATAAACATAAGCAAGAGACATTAAGGTGTAAGAGACAGCTGAGGGCCTGAAATGCAGGCTCAATGTCCATTGAAATGCAGGGCTGTCCTTGCACAGCAAGTAGGTGTCAGCTTAGATGATGTGACACCATTGAATGTAGGAGATCCCAACAGAAAGGCTGAATAGGTCATGTGCCTAGAATAAAGTGTCTCCATATTTCCAGTCAGCCCAGATATATATGAGGTCTTAAGCATTTGATGGGTCTCACATGGCAGCTCTTGGACACATCCTTTGTTAGCATTTCTTTTTCCCTATCCCTCCAGTGAAATTGCTGGTGATTTCTTCTAAAACCTAGCATATAAAAGGAAAGATTTTATTTTCATTTTTCATATTCTTAAGAAGAGTCTGCATCATTATGAGAGAAGGAAACTTTGCTGCTGCTTTATATTGCTGCATACTGCCATGAATAAAAGTTTTTTTGGGTGCCTCAGGGGAACAGCCAGCTCAGAATGAGCTGAGGGACTTTCCTCTGCATCAGTTTCAGCTTCCATTCCTTTTTACCTAGTGTCAGCCTGTTTATTCTAAGTCAAGCACTGCCAAGGAAGCACATATCATAGTTAAAAAAGAAAATCTGTAAATGATCTGAATGTTTTGTTCTTAAAAATGTGCTCCATTAACATGCATCATCATAGATAGCTCAAAATAATTTTTGAGTGAGTAAATGAAAAGAGGTCTTAGTCTGATAAATGCACTGCATTAATTCTGTGCTGTAACAGACTGACATGTTACGTACAAGAGGAAGATTGACAGCTTCATAGTAAAAGAAAATTGTCTACAACTATTAGACTGAGTTAATGAAAGAGGGAAGAAAGAGGGGGGAATGCTTGTATTAAGCACGATATGATCATTAAACTAATGAGAGGAACATTATTTCGCCATTAGCTTAAAGACTAGGAATTTATAGCAATCTAGTGTTAGAATTACTTTGAGTTTTGTTTCCATTTCCTGGTGAAATAAGAAAAATAGTCCCAACCTGTAGGAGCTGGAATGTTATGTGCACACTCATGCATTTGTATTGTACATGACACTTTACAGATGCAATATACACCTTATTTTAAGGAAGGAGTTCAGATTTTTTTTGCCTGTTCTGAATTGTTTAACCTTGATGCAGTGTTTAAACCTCACAGTGGATATCTTTGGCTGAGTTCCCATACTGCTCCTTCCATCCTGGGGAGGTGGGGGACTGGGGGCTTTAGGACCTGGTCTGTTTGATTGAATTTGTTCATGCATAAGGTTAAAATGACCACTACAGGCCTCTACAAGTACTATTTCTTTCTCCATTGACTGCAAATGGTGTTCATGCTGTCTGCCTTGTGTTTGAATGCAAACACATTTGGTGGGATAAATGCTCTACTAGGGTTTGAATTCAGTTCATATGTGATATTTGGGTCTTGGTATCTGAGTGTAAAAGGAGTGTTTAAGCCTCCATTACAGGTGACGAAGAATCTAGTCCAAAAAATCTGTTCAAGATGTGATACCTGAATCACATATCAAGTCTAAACCATGAGTTTTGTATGATCAGGAGAGGGATAAAAATATTAATATGGTTTTTGATACAAGTGGAGATTCAAACACCCAAATCCTGATAATCAAGATTAAACAAGGTTAGCAATTTAAACTCTCAAAAAGTATGAATTACTATTTTCCTTGTTGTTTTGTCTCAGTTTCTGACAAACAGTGATTTAAGCACTCTTTAAACCATTAGAAATATCTGAATAGTCACTTAATAGCTACTCAGCCTTTGTGAGCTTGGCTGGTCTCTCTAATTTTATTTAACCACCCCAGCATCCTACTGCTTTGGGTTCTATCACACATTAGCACATTGTCCCCCAAAAATAAACCAGTTTGTTTCTTTAAAACTGGTGGCTTGCCAATCTTCAGAAAACTTGTGTATTGTGGAGAATGATTGTTCCTTATATGCCTTTTTGGACAGCTGTCAGTACCAGATTTTTCTTGCCCTCTGTCATATTCCCTCAAACAAACATATCTTTTCCATGACAGAATTTAATCTATGTGTGTTCCTTTCCAGCTGAATAGGTTTCATGTCTTTCTCTGTCATCTTTCCCTCTACGGTCTTTTAGTTTCTCTTTTGCTGGACATAGTCTGATTGTGGCAACATGCTGTGTGTGGGAAGAACATGTGGTGGCTTGGGGAAGTGGCAAAATCCTTTTTCCTCTCAAGGCCTTTTACAGACAGAGCTGATATATGGTTTTCCTTGTGTGGCCTCAGACCACTCTACTGGTATTTTCTGAAAAGTATCCACAACCACTGAATTTTTGCTCACAGCTAATGCAATCCCATTCATTATCTACATGTAGATGAGGTAGATTATTTTATCTCAAGTACCTTACTTTGCTTTTAAGGGCCCTGAGCTTTACTTGCCACTTTATCTTTGGGGTAATTCTTCCAGAACAACTCACTGATGGTTTTAAGCTTTACTGCCAAAAATTGCTTGCTGTTACTGGCAAATGTCAGCACTGTCACATTTCCTGTCCCCTGGATTGGTTATGGATATGATCAGTGACAGAGAACACAGCTTGTAGATGGTGTGGAGCCTTGGTGGTGGGTAGCAGGTGGTCACCTCAGGATTCCTCACCTTCTCTACTAAGAAATATGATGAAAGGTTTGAATAAAAGCACTGTTAAAAAAGATACCAGAACCTAGAAGTTTTTTTTTTTATATAAAGGTTAGCCCTTAGACTTTTTAAGCAACTGCACTTATTGAAGGAGACTGCTCTCCTGAGGCTCTTACTCAGTTGTGCTTAAACCAGACAAAGAGCTACAACAACGCTTTAGGTTCTGCCAACATAAATATCTCATTGAAATGTTGGGTACAAGATCAAATAAAATAATAGATGTTATCTACCATCCTGACTAGATGAATTTAATAAAGAATGATCGGGCATTGATAATACAAGATTAGCAATGGAATTAATGAGTGTCTGTAGAGCCTCATCTAAATCCCTGCTGCAGTGCTGCCTTGATGAGGAAAAGGCATTTGACAAGATTAGGTTGATTTGGTCCTTTGAGTAGATTTGGCTTGTGTGATTATTTCTCACCTTGATTTGGTTGTGTTATTATAGTTCACAATCACTTTGACTTAGAAGGAGGCTAATTGCTTAATCCTTTAAAGCTATGCAAAAGAGCAGGGCATCCTCTTTCACTCCTTTTATTTATCACTGTTCTTAAATGGTTGGAAATACAAATTAGGGCTAATCATAAACTGCAGTGTATGAGACCAGGAATGTGTGAGGTTAAACTATTACTTTATGATGACGATGAAATATTTTTATTTATATCAGATTGACAAAAATATTTTCCTTGTGTATTGGGCATGATATTCAACTTTAGGAAATGTTCCTGACATAAATCAATTGGACTGAATTTGGGTTGATGGCAAACTCCCAAAGTTTAAGAAAGACAAAACTAATCAATAGCACTTTTCAATGGCATTAGACTAGTTTTAAATAGTCAGATGTTCAGTTTCCTAGGAAAAGTAATGAAATTGTTAGAGCTAATCTTAATCCTTTAATTACGGAACTGACTAATGACTTAAACAGATGGTAGGCTTCCCCCCCCTCTCATTATGGGGGAAGGTTAATACAATTAGAATGAATATATTACACAGCCTTCTTTCCATCCTGAGTACATTACCAGTTTCTGTTCTATTTTTCTTACTTTTTTGAAATTTAATATGTTTCAAGTTCTTGGGGATTAAGAAAGAAACAAACAAAAAAAAGTCATTAAGGAAATTTAGGAGCCTTATACTACCCAACATTATGTTGCATTATATGCCTGCTGTCGTGGGGGCAGGTGGCTTGATTGCTAAATGATTATTTTTAGGGTCCTCAGTGTGGTAATTGAGAGAAAATTACTATCTTCCCTGCATTTATGGGGCATTTTGCATTCTGATAACTTGTCTCCTCCAGGACATTTGCCATGGTTGGAGGCAGCTGGAAATGTCCTCTCTCACAGGCAGAATTTTCAGCTTGGTTAAGCTGCAAATATCTGATGCTCAACCACTTCTGCTGTGGGAAAACTGGCACAGAAAGTGCTAGAAGCCTTATGGAAGTTGATGAGTTTGTGGCTTTTGTACATCTTGAGGAGAAACATACACTAAAGTCCAACAGGAAATTGATACATGAGAGAGAAACTCAACCATACAGTGACAGAATAATTTAGGACCCAATATTGCCACTGTGTAAAATCTTCCAGAAAACTTTTTGCTGGAGTGTTTAGGCCTCAGTCAGCAGGATTAGAAGTGCCATGACCAGACAGAACCTTCACAAAAATCCAGTCACTGGTGTAGCTACCAACTGCTGGCATCTCACATTATTCAAGCTAAAACCACATGATATAGCTCTTATGACTTGGTCATCTGATTACCTTCACAGAAAATGACCAGAAGTATGTATTAGACACATGTAAATAATATAAATTTGTTTCTGTATGTAGCCTTGATCATTGATGCTGTCTGTGAGGATACAGGGATTGCTTGTGGGATAGTGCTGTGAATCTTTCTCTTAGGGATCCCTCTTCCTCCTAGTAATTTATTTTCCCCTGCTTCATCTCCTCTCCACTTTTGTTACTCTTTCTGCCAGCTAAATTTTATGTGATGTGTTTAAGTTAGTATGATTGATAATTTTACGTTTTGTATGGTAATATCTGTTGCCATAAAAGAAATCCAAGAAAAACTAGAGGAACTGAAAATATTATTTGACTTATTTCTGAAAATGTTTGCATGATGCAGAAAATAATTTGGGAAAAAGAAGTGTCAGCAAACTGCCAAATGACAGCCTTCATACTGTATTTCTGTCTTCCTGTCAGGAGATTATGCAGTATCTTTTTATTACAGACCACATTTTAATAGGCAGTTCTGATAATCTCATTTATAAATTCACCCATTATAAAGGGACATTGATTTTACATTTACTTCCAAAATACCACTGTTTTGCATAAGCAAGTGCTGCATATATTCTACAAAAGCTGTTGGGAAGATCTTGTGCTGTAGATGTTTGGGACTTGTAAAATATATTTGTGCACACTTGCATGGCAGCTATCTTAGTCTAACTTCTGCATTTTAATGTGAACAGAACTGGTTTTTTTGAATGGGCATAATATTTGGTATGCATCTTGTCTCTTTTATGCCTTGTCCCTCTGGTTATCATCAGTTTCTTTGTTTTTCTCTGTTTCTTTCTCTAATCACCCTGAAGTGAGTTTTGAGAACACCTCTCTAAGCTTTCCTAGTGTAATAAAAAGTAAGGTGTCCCTTATCTGCCACAAATCTGATTAGATGGATTATGGCAGAAGAAATTAAAAAAGAAATATTAAGGGTCAAGTATAACCTTACTGACGAGAAGGAAACTTTTTTTTCATGTTGGCAAGGAAGGGAAAATTTTTCAGGAGAGAAATAAATTCTAGAGTAGGGGAATTTGATAAACATCAGATGAAATGGGATGAATGTATTTTGGATAGACAGACTATAGCAGTCTCACTGAAACACACCAATTTCAGCAGTTCACCTCTGTCAGACAGGGAACTGCTTCCTCAGGACTTTCACACATGGATGAAATCTGGGGTCAGTTGAAGTCAGTGGGAGTTTTGCAGGATTTTCATGGAATCTAGTCTTGTTTCTGGTTTCTACCTGTGCCCTAAATTATTTTTAAAGTGAAATAAAAAATAATAAAATAGATACATACTTCAGAAAGAATTGCCAGGTTTTATGTAAAATCACAACTTTTAAGATGGAATATATGTATTTTAAAGGCAATTTTATATGAGGTTTTTTTTGTGAAGAACCACACATGGAAAGGAAATAAGGATTCACAGCTCAATGGGAAGAATCACTGAATACTGATGAACCATATTTTTCTATCACACTAGGATAAGGCTAGCAAAAATACTTTGTGGGAGTTGGGTAGTTATAGATAAAAATGAATATTTAAAAAAAATAGTGAATTGAATTGAAGCCTAAATTAAAACTCTAGTCTTGGAACGATAAACGTTGTTTTGCAAGTTTGGGTCATATTCAGGTCATGTAGAAAAGAATTGGAAGAAGCACTTGAAAAAGTTCTAAAATTTTTGACAGTTTTCTTTTAATGATAGAAGAAACAAGATCAAGAATTCATCTGCAAATGGGATTTATTTTTCTTTTGAATTTAAACCCCCAAATCTCTTTCTTCTACACAAATACCTGTTAATCAGGTGAAAACTTCGAAATACTATTATTTCTACAGTGTCCTAGCAAGTGGATGCAGATGTTACCTGAGCAGAGGGAGAAGCTGTCAAGGTCAGAGGTTCAAAAAAACAAAAAGGCAGATAAGCTTTAAAAGATTTAAACAGGAATATTTTTACCACATTCATTGTTCCATAGAGCTTCGTGGCCAACCTGAAGAAGGCAGTCCTGTATCAGTGGTAAAGGTCACCAACCACTGTCAGAACAAAAGATTATCATTTTCAATTTGGATTTCTGCTGCTGGATTATCCTGGTCATATTTTGGCCAAAGAAAGCAGCACGGGTATGTGGGCGTAACACTGTAATTCTCAGAACTTCACACTTTTCCAGGAGTAAAATGTGAGGTGCCATCTGTGTTCAGTGTTTGCTTTTTTTCCTCAGGTGTGAGAGCTTTAACTAGAGGAAAAAAAAAAAATTATCCTCTTTTTGGTGCCAGATGTTTCCCCATGAGAGGCAAGATTTGGGTGCTTACAAATTGACTTGCTGGTGAGAAGAGCTCTATCGTATGCTAGTTAAGGAGTTGTTTATGCTCCAATACCTGAGAGTTCAAATTCTTTCCAGACTTCTACATATTCAGGTGTTTATATGCAATCTTTATCCATTAAAGGAGGAATTGGGCTGTAAAACTGTAGGTGACAAGATTGAAAGGAAACCCTTAGATTATTCTGTCCATCCCTCCTTTCTCTGCTGGGTGATATGATGTAGACTGTCATGGTGGATAACAGAAGAGCACCAGACATCATCTGCCTGGACTTAAACATTTCACTCTGTCCCTCCCACATGACATCCTGGTCTGTAAACTGGAGAGACACAGACTTTATGGACTGACCACTCAGTGGGTGAGGAATTGCCTGGATAGTCACACCCAAAGAGTCGTGGCTTGATGTCCACATGGAGAGCGGTGATGAGTGATACTCCTAAGGGATCAGGGCTGGGACTGGCAGTGTTTAACATCTCTGTACTCCCACCTGGAACCCTGCATCCATGGCATCCAGCTCTGGGGCCCCAAGAGAAGGATAGGGACCTGTTGGAGTGAGTCCAGAGGACAGCTACAAAAGATGACCAGAGAGATGGAGCACCTCTCCTATGAAGACAGCCTGGATTTTCCTGGGTTTTCTAGCCTGGAGAAGAGAAGGCTCTGGGGAGATCTTAGAGCATGGACTAGCCCCAGCCCATACAGGGGCTAGAGGAGAGATGGAGAGGGACTTTTTACAAGGGCATGGAGTGATAGGACAAGGAGGAATGGCTTCAGACTGAAAAAGGAGTGGTTTATGTTAGATATTAGGAAGAAATTCTACAGTGAGAGTGGTGAGGCCCTGGAACATATTGCCAGAAGAAGCTGTGGATGCTCCTTGCCTGGAAATGATCAAAACCAGGTTGGATGGTGCTCTGAGCAACCTGATCTAGTGGGAAGTGTCCCTGCCAATGGCAGGGGGGTTGGAATTAGAGGATCTTTAAGGGCCCTGCCAACCCAAACCATTCTGTAATTCTGTTGTATTTCTGAGACAAATTGGTATTTCTCTTTTTTGACTGACCTTATCTATATGAATCTGTCCTCTATTATGTGTTTGTGTTTATCACCCACCAATTTAGTAATATTTTTAGATGTCTGTATTATTTACCTGAAGTATGTAAAATATTTATGTTTGCAAAGCATTTTATGAAAGATGCCAAAACAACAACAGAGATTGCTTGACCTTGGTATATTTTGATTTATTGTAGATCTGCATCATTTCAGTACCTGGAGCCAAACACCTATAATTTGTTTTTGCTTGCACTTTTCAATTTTATAATGTATTAAACAACATATTATGTATGTCTCTCAAGTTAGTGGAGAGCTAAGGAAGTAATTAGTCTTCTTTCAAACTTTGTTTTAGTCCCCCATTCAACACTTTAAATCAAATCTCAAAACCAGCCTTGTAATTATTTGGCCATGGGACTATTATAGCTTTGTTTTGGGTATCAAAAGATGTCAGGAATCAGCAGCAGCCATTTTGTAATTTGTTCATTTGCTACTCATAGGTCTATTTATAATGGTGATATATATTTTCTTTTTAAGAAATGGGAAGATAACGGGAACTCTCCTTACATATCATTCACTGTTCTGTTTCCTTTACTTTATCTCCTAAATGTAAAAGTGCAGTCTTCGTACTTAAAAGCACAAAGTCTTTTTTCTTTCTCATGTCCTGAGACATGAAAATGACAGAAAAAAAAATATCAGTGAAAAATGACATAAAAGTCCAAATGGAAATGAAATGGAAGATTACGTGCAGTTATGCAACTGTTCAAAATTCCAAGATGAGACATCAGTTGATAATTATATAGCTGCTTATTGTAGGTTTTATTTTTTCTTTAGCTGAGTTTATCTTGCAATATAGAATAGAAGTTATTTTTTTGAATTTAAAAACTCAATTAAAGCCTCAAAAACTCTTCTTGTTAAGGTCAGTAGTAATAATCTTAAGAATGTACAAAGAACCACAAGAGCAGAAAGAGTCTGTTGCACTCTGTTCAACGAGGAGCAAGGTTGTTAGTCCTTTCACAGTCTCTATACAGTGCTTTTGCATCTTCTTGTACTTACCCATAGGCTAAGTTGGTAAAATGACCTTTCTTGCTGCAAAGGTTGACTGAAGATTGAACTAGTGCACTCCTTCTGTGCCCTCAGCAGCATCTTCCAGTTTTAAAATCCTAGTTAACACTGGAGGAGGTTAATCTCCTCAGATTTGTCATTTCAAAATGTATAATTATACTATTCTGAATAAGCAGGTTTTTCTCAATATGCATATAGTTAGTGTATGTGTCATAGCAACATCATGCAATTACAGAGACTGTACAGGGCAGGCTAAATGTTCTGAAAAATAAATTTAGAAGGTGCATGAGCACCCCTGGACCTCCTTAAATTGTCAGATATATTGGTGTGCAGTGGATGAAGTATGGAAAGATTTTAGAAAGGTTTGCTTGATACCTCCAGCCAAACATATTTTGAGACACTGAGCAAAATCATTCCTGTTCTTGTGAGAATCTAGAAAGGGCATAGTAGCCTGTTTTGATAGTAGAGGCAAAATCTCTTTACAGAGCAGCCACAGAGTTTTAACCAATACAAGACAATGCCACGTGAATCAAATACTCTAGACCTTGGAATGAAAGGGTCTTTGTTTGGGCAGAGACATCAGCAAAGAAACAGAGTTATATATCAACTCAATTTAATACTACAGCTAAGGCATCATTTTCCTACTTTTTCTCTACCTTTTCTACCTTTCTTTAATCAGTGTTTTTGAAGATAAACAATTTTCTCTCAGGTCTTAGAAGGAAATTAAAGAAGGTAATTTTGATGTCACATTAATGATTAGAGCCAAGAGACAACAAAAGGAGAGCTGTCCTTGGAGACAGCTTACTAGAGAAGAAGCACTGGAGCAGGCTGCTTAGGAAAGTGGTTGAGACCCCATCCCAGGAAGTATTTAAAAGATGTGTAGATACAGAACTTAGAGGCATAGTTTCATGGTGGACTTGGCAGTGGGAGGTTAACAGTTGGACTTGAAGATCTTAGAGGCCTTTTCCAGCCTAAATTATTCTGAGTCAGTGATTATGGGTGCCTGTCTCCCTGATGGGAAAAAAAAAGCATTAGGAGTAGGGTTCAGATGTGGAATAGCCTAGAGATCAAGTTTCATGTGGAAAACAGAGTTACTGTGGTTTAAAATCACTGAAAAATTGACAGAATTGATGGCTAAAGCTGTCTAGTTTTCTCTTAAAATATAAAGTCATGATTAAATGATTGTGTAAGAAGCTGGGAATTTCAAAGCAAAGAGACAAAAACATATAAGATGGAAATTGTTTCTTGAGCACAAGGTAAACCATTTTTGGAAAGATTTCTAGATTTTACTGAACAAATAAATGCTTTAGAGGAGATACAAGCAAGGAAAAGTTTGTAAGCAATGGAAAAACTTGTTGCTCAATCAGAAATATAGGACTGTCTTGAAAATTGATGAGCACAAAAGGAGCTTGCTCAGGATAAAAATCAGGAAGCATTCTTCAACTACTTAAAAAATATAAAAAGTGAGAGAGAAACACATAGCCCATATTTCCCTCAGAAAATACTGGGATAACACAGACATACAATAATATCAGAGGTGATATTAATAATATCCTCCCAAAATACACTGCTATATCTTTAAAGAAGGGAAATATTAGGCTATATGGGAAAAAGACAACAATTCCAGTCTCAATATTTTTTGCTGTGACACTGAAAGAAAAGCACAGGAGCAAGGTTATAGCTCTACAGAGTGTAATACCTCTTTTTAGAATAAAGTATTAAAAGGAATCTGATCAACCATTCACCTGTCATGTGGCCTCAAATATAGGCAAGACTTTTCTGTCTGAGTTTGGAAATCTTTAAGGCCAAGTACAGAACAAAATTCGATGGTTGAAAGTCAGCTTGGGCTGCACCAATTGATTATTTTGGCATTTCTGTTGTCTAGAAGATAAGTTAAAAAAAAATGCAGTACAGCTAATCTCTTGGACATCAAAATATGTTTGCTACTGTCCATATGTTGGGGAAAAAACCCACCTGTATTTGGAGAGGTGTGATTAATCCAAGAACCAATGGAAAGGAAAACAATGGTGGTGAGGATTAAACTTTCTCTAGCTTCAACACTTCCCTTTTAATGAATAATATGCCTTGAAGTAGATACATTTTGGTATTTTTAGTAGGTCCTCGATTAAAAAAGTTTGGGGTATGTCATTAAAGCCAACAAAATTTGGATATGAAAAAGCTGAATGGTCTTGGGGAACAAAGAGAGGGGGTGAGATTTAGTAGTGCACTGTGTAAGACATTTAACACCTGGGATTAAATAAGATTGTTTTCTCTAAGCTGGAGCTCATTGGCTAGAGGTGACAAAAATTAAAATGGAGAGAGGTTGCCTGTGATCCATAGCATGATGGGAAAGTCTAATACAGTCCCACAGTCTGACAGAACAGAAAAGGGAGACAGTTGCAGTAGAAAAACAAATCCTGACACTGTTGCATCCTAATATTATGTCACTGAGGTCACCTGAGATATCAGTTGCTCATGTTTGAAAGAGTAACTCAGGCTGGAGCACAAGTGAAGAAAACCACCAGTGTGATCAAAGATGTGATGTGTTAGCATGGTATGTGGGAATGTGGGATCATGGAGCAAGCCTTCCCCAGGAATCATGCAAAGAAAGGCAAGACATCTGCTGGCTCGTTAGATGGATCTTGGTACATTTATGAATATGATTATGATATGTCTGCCTGTAAATGCAGGCAACAGACTTAATCTCTCAAATTCTGCTCCAGCAATGTGTTTCTAGGCAACCCAGCAGACAGGGATGGGAGAGGCCACTGTTTATTGTTATTGGTGCACAATCAAAGGCAGAGCCTAAATGGACCCTTATTTCACAGAGAAATGTTCCAAAGGTATGAAAGTCTACAAACCTCTAGCCACAGACACAGGTCATCACCACATATTACCATCACAGACAGTGAAGTTGTAGGTATGAGACACTGAGTGATCTAACCTGCTGCTGGAGGCTGAAGTGTTGTCAGTGTCTTCTTTTATGTTTGTTTCTGATTCTCCAAAATAAAAAGTTCAAACAGACTAGTATCTTAGCCAGCAAAAAAAAACCACCCAAAGTGCAACCTTTTCTGAGGATGTGTCAGAACTTTAAATGATAAACCAAAGTGGAACAAGAGCATAAATACTTAAACTAAGTTTGAACTGCAGCCAAGCAATGCTCTCCTATATGTAAGCACATGTTGTGCTGTACCAGGGCTTCAACATTTTGTGTTCAGTAGATGTCAGTGTTGTTGAATCTTATAAATCATAATAATGCTTTCACAAAGTTAAACTGTTAATGAATCCAATTGCAGAATGATAAGAACTATTTGGCATTTCTGTGTGCTCTTGGAAGTAAGTTTTTATGGCTACTGCCCAAGATCACAGGCATTAAAAAACAGGTTTAGTGGATGTCATGACAATCCAGTTGAAAATTTTTAGGCGTTACTAGTACAAAACATGAATGATAAGCCCAGCTTTCTGCTTTCCTATACATGTGGAAACTTCCAAGCAAAGCAGGTAACAAACTTTAACAATTGCTTTACATCATCCCCTTTTCAGGGAAGAAGATTAGAGGCAAAGCTGCTGTACACCACCATCTTTCCTTCTCTACCTCTCCCATCCATTTTTACAGTTCAGACTGTGAGTTTTCAATTTTTGTTCCTCAAATAGCACAATTCATTGATTTTGTTACTTCTTTTCTTTTTTGGTCTCTGCTTATCTTTTCCAGAAAATTGCTGCTCAGGGTCATATAGCTTCATTTTTCAAAGAACTCTGAAAGACTTCTCATGGTGAATTTACTATTAGTGTATTAAAAGTAGGTAGCAGCATTTGAGAACGTTCAAAAATTTATATATGAAATTTGCGGTCAGCCATTTTAAGGAACTGCCATCTGCAGTCTAAGAAATTGGGATGAAGAATCAGATTCAAGGGAATTAAAGTAACTAATGCTGGTTGCTATAGATTTAGGTTTTTCAGATGATCAATATCCCCTTACAGGGAAAGTTCTTTTCATGCTTGAAGCAATACAGAGCACACTTGGTGGTCTGGAAATCCCAAACTTCAGTATGGGATTGAATAACTGTGGAAGGAATCATAGGATCTGTGTCTGACACAGCCATAATTAAACAGTCTGTGAAATAAAGGGACTGGAATATAAAGGGCAAGAAAAAGGCAATTCTTACTCTCTCATTTGGACCTTAGGTTTTCCACTGATGCCACTGGCACCATTGGACTGGTGTACTTTCCTGGGTACAGTGGCACATTTTGTTCCAGCCATCCCTGCCAGTAACTGCTCTGCACTCCATTACATTGATTTTTAAATCCTTGCAATAAGCAAGTCTAGAGAAGAGAATGTTGACCCAGTTTGTGTCCTTTGCAGTAAGTCATCAGTATTGTCTCTCTCTGTCAAGCAACATCCTCTTTGGAGTCACTCTTTTTGAGAAGTAAATGCAAAGCTTTTCTCTGGCATCATTAAGTAGACTTCCTAACCTACTTCTTCTTCCTTTAAGAAGCACTGGTGTGTAGTTTTGATTGAATCTTGTATTTTTCCTGGGCTCCCTCTGTGTGCTTTTTTTTCCTTAGCTAGGATATTTCCACACAGGCCTGTTTCATCACTTTGCTTTCTTTTCTATTCCCTTTATGATGCCTCTCTCCTAGAAAAACACTTTAATACCTTTAAGGAATGTCCTCTCTAGGAGGTCTTGACAACTGTATTTCCCCATTCATTTGTAGTATCTGTACTTCATATCTCTAGCAATCCACATTTGCCAGCATGGGGGTTGACCAAACTCATCACAACACAATAAAATAAATGAGCAAAGGCCACCACACTTCTGTTTTGTAAGCACAGTGTGGTTGGCAGGCTCTTAACAACAAACACATGTTCTCCTGCTAGCTTTTATGTGCGTTCATTACACTCATCGTACCTACACCAGAAACTAGCTGGCACTGTCATCCTGCTTTGCTGCACATTCCTGCTTTTCTCTTACCCACTTGGAGATTTTTAAGGCCTGTGTGACCCTACAAGATGTTTATCACATGCCTCCTGCACATGTGTTCCGTGTGCCAGAACTCTTTCTCAACACACTGCCCGTGACCGTGTATACCATGGAGAGAAAATTAATGCTGGTATCATGTAACTTCTTTTTTCAGGGAAATACCTTTAATTAAAGAAAAGACAGCACTTAGCTGAAGTGAGTAAGAAAAGGTTATTTGTTCTGAGGCTGGAGAATGCATACAGACTTCAGCCTTCATTGTGGGCCACCTTAGGTCCCAGATGATTAAAAAGCCAATGAATTAGTGACAAAATTGCATACTGCACAGATCCATAAAATCAGGTGACTGTGTCCTTGCTTGGTCTAAAAACTACCAAAATTTGGATTAAGTATATCATTTGAGTTCTGTTAGAATACTTTGATGCACATGAATTAACAAAGACAAGCATGCTGACAGCCAAGATTTATTACCTAAGTATGTTGAGTCTTTAAAACTTTGATAGTTGTTTCTTTTTTTTCCTCAGTGTATCAAGCCTTTTTGAAAACTCTATCCTTTCCAAAATGCTAGATTGAAAAGATTTAAGCCTTTAGGAAGTATATGAACTTTTCTTTACAAACCATTTCTTTTACTATTCTTCCTGTATAAATCTTAAATTGGAGCATCATAGAATGGTCTATGTTGGAAGGGACCTTAAAGATCATCTTGTTCCAATCCCCCCTGTCCCACAGGCAGGGATGCCTCCCACCAGACCAGGTTGCTTAAAGCCCCATCCAACCTGCCTTTGAACTGCTCACTTTCAGGAATGGAGAATCCACAGCTTCCCTGGGAAACCTGTTCCAGTTTGCCACCCTCACAGAAAAGAATTTCTTCTTAATATCTGACCTAAACTTACTCTCTGTCAGTTTGGTGCCATTCCCTCTTTTTCTATCACTCCATGCCCTTGTAAAAAGTCCCTCTCCAGCTCTTTTTTAGGTTCCCTTCAGGTACTGGCAGAGTCTCTAAGGTCTCACTGGAGCCTTCCTTAGGCTGAACAACCCCAGTTCTCTCAGCCTGTCTTCATAGGAGAGGTGCTCCAGCCCTCTCTCCAGATTTGTGGCCTCCTTTGGACTCAACCCAACAGGTCCCCATATCTTGGGGGCTCTAGAACTGGATGCAGTGCTCCATCTGAGGTCTCACCAGAGCAGAGCAGAGGGGCAGAATATTGTTCCTTGCCCTGATGGCCACACTGCTTTGGATTCAGCCCAGGATACTTTTGGTTTTCTGGGCTGCAAAGTCATATGGCCAGCTCATGGTAAGCTTCTTGCTCATCAACATCCGAAGTCCACCTCAGGGCTGCTCTCAATCCATTTTCTGCCCAGCCTGTATTTGTGCTAGGGAATGCCCCAACTTCCATGAACTTGTAAAAAGTCTTTGATAAGAAGATAATTGCTTCCAAAGACTTCATCAAAAGTGGTGAAAAGGATAACTATGTAATGCAAGGCCATCTGATATCTGTTAATATTGAGAGCATATTTACATATTTAAACTGACACAGTGAAGTTGCTTGAAACACGAGTCAGAGATCACTCTATAGATTGAAGTCACAAATATTGCTCTATAAATGCCAATTAGCACCTTAAGCGAGACCCCTCCAAATCAGTTGTCACCTTTGACACTATGCAGTGCTCACGGTGACAAAGTCCAAATATTTCTTAACATTTTCAATAGTTCATAATGCCACCAGCTCACATTTATGACAATTATTATCTGATAAGCTCTCATTTCTATTCAGAGAGGCAAAGGGCAAGGTTGTGAGAATGGCTAAAACATAGAAGAGATAAAAAAAATTCCCAACAAACTCTTTCACTTTCATCTTGTGCATGCTTTCCTTGTGGCCAGACAGAGAGCCAGAGTTTAATGTAACAACACCAAACCTCAGGCCTAGCAGGGTTTTCTTCGGTTGCCTTATGTTGGCAAGGTCTCTGTGAACGCATTTGTCCTGGATTGTATAAAGCATGCAAATGCAGACAACACCCTGAACTGACAGCACAGATACACCTCGCAGATAAAGGTGAAATGGAACCCAGCAGCCCATAAGCAGCCCCTGATATTCCAGATGAGGGACACCTTCATGGCCTTCAGGGATGGAAGAGATAGGGTTAGTGTACAGCATCAGGTTGAAAGCTGCAATTTTATTTGCCTGTTTTTGTGTCTTGTCATTCCTTGGAGTAGTGGGAAGCATTGCTTGTCCTTTGCTTGTTTGACAACAATTTATGTAAAGGCAGCTTCCCTTAATGTTTGTCCAGACCTTTAGCTCAGCAGTGGGGAATCTAATTTATTGCAAAACAAAAAGAGAACACAGTAGAAGGTGATTGTAAAACCAAAATTGTTGGCAGGGGACAGTCTTGTACCTGAAAGTACTCAGACTTTTTAAGGCACAGAATTTCAGGCTGTGTCAGTGTCTTTTCAGTAAAACAAAACTGAATTATAATTTTTTTCTGTGAAATAAAAAGCAAAACCAGCTGTAATGGACTACTGTCCTGACAGGATGAATCAGACACACTTCAGGAGGGCTTTGCACAGAGCACAGGCTCTCTGAATGAGCAAGGTGAAGTAAAATGGATCTAAAACCTGCATGGACACAGAAGTGACAGTTCTGCAGTAATGGAACAGCATCTCGTAACATGTGAACTTTGCCCTTTTTTAATGACCAGAAGGTCATTTGTTTTGAGGAGACAGAAGGACCTTTTAGGCTGCCCTGAATGGTCATATGAAGAAACTGCAGGAACTGCAAGCATATCCTTGTGAGTGGCTGAAGGGAGAGCTCTGCAGTCGTTCCAATGACACCTTAGGACAGGAAAAGCACTGTGCAGTGCAGTGCAGCCACTGTGCTGTGCCCAGAGTGTGAAACATCTGCCAAACAAACCAGAACACTTCAGAAGGGCCAGAGTGCAAGTCCATACCTGAGCAAGCACCTTCAAATCAAGCAGGTATGAAACAGACAAAAGCCCTGCAGTGGAGATTGGAGAAGTGGAGGTACTCACCAGTAGTCAGTCACTGCATTTTCCTTTGGGAAGAGGTAGCTAAGAGATGGGAGAGAGGGGAATACCTTTGCAGTGTAAAGACAAAGAGGTGTATTTTTTGGGTCCCCCTCCCTCCCCTGCTCAGGGGTATGTTTAAGTGTCCCAGTGAAGGTGGCTTGCCCTGTGCCATTTCACAGAAGCAAATTGTGAACATTTCTACAGTGACTTATGGTGTGGGTGTACCTGGAAGCCACAGATATTTTTGGGCATTTCTCCTCTCAGCTGAGTGGGATAGCATTGACCAAATTGGTGTGAATTAATGCAATACAGATCGGTGCTCATTAGGTATGTTGGCAGATTCTCTGTGAGTAAGCTTAGGGTTCAGAGATCAGTTGTACAGGACACAGTGTTTTACAAGTGTTGGATGTTGTCAGTGCAGCTCTAACAAAATTCCCTGCAAAACATGCTTATAAAACCTTTAAAAGCCATTGAGGGTATATTGCTGATGGGGAGAATTTTTCATGTGATATCATAAACTTTGAGGGGAAGAGGGTAGACTCACCTTTATTTTCCTTTTAAATTGAGGTCGCCAAAAACTGTAATTTATTTTATAAATATGTATGTAATTGGTGGCATAGCAGACTGCCATATGCTGTTTTACCTTGAGCACTGATAACAGAGAGCATGTAACACCAGAGATTAACATTATCTTTCCAGGAAAGAATAGTACTAGTTTATATTGTGTTAAAGTCTGTACCGATGGCAATTTTGGTGGCAGGTGGTCTCCCACATGGCTCAGAATCTCAGTTTTCATGCCATAGTGGCCAAAAAGTGTCCTGAAGACTGGAGGTCTTCTCACACATAAGGTTTTCTCCTTCTTTTTCTGGCAACAAAGCCATGCTTCACAAACTGCTTGATTTTTAGTTTTCTACTGTGGAGGAGGCTATGGAAAGGGGCATGAACTGTTGTCTAAACATAAAGGTCTAACTGAGATAAATCACTGATAATCACTTCTGGTTTGGGTAGTTGAAAGGATGATTCAGAAGCTCCTGATCTTGACTGCTGCACAGGTAAAAGTATGTATCAGGTAGACTTGTGACTCACCCTATCCCAATATCTCTCAGAATCTTTAATCTGAACAAGTTTACTATTTAATAAGCCAAGTAATGTTAATGCCATAGGGGCTTCATGGTGTCACGACTAAACACATTCATATTCAGGACAGTGGAACTGGAGCTACTTCCTCCATGTTTAACAAAACACCAAGAGACAAACTGATAAATGTGGATACGTCTCATCATGAATTTTAGGCTTGATGAGAAGCTTGCTTCTGAAGTGAAGCTCTCCACCCTCACCACACCCTGACCTGCCTACTGGAGTGGTTTTGGGTTGCACAAAGCAGGCATCTCTCACGTGAGTAAAAGCCAGAAGTGCCACTCCTGCAGCGCTGCAGGAGCTGTGGTATTCGGTCATGGGAACAGACTGTGAATGGTTAGCACTAAACCCTTCACCCCAAAGAGCTACGAAGCGTTAGTACCAACTTTCTATAGATCTGCTCCTCAGTAAACTTGCTAATACAGACATAGCCTATATGCCACCTCTGGTTTTGGGGCTGACTACATTCAAGTAATTATAAATCTTTTTCACTTCCCTAAGGTCTGGATCAGGCACCATATTCACAGCCTTCTATAAATAAGCTCTTTGAGTGACTTTGGAGTACATATAGTAGGTTGAGAAAGAGAGGACAAAATTGCTGAAGCCTGGAAGGCTAGATCCATCAATATTTTGAAAGCTTTCTTTACCTTTAGATCAGCCATCAGCTGAAATGGCTACCTGAGATCTGTTGAATGAGAATTCATAAATCACATAGAAGCAGGAAACTTTTTCCTGACAGCTGATCTGCTATGCTTTGGAGCACAAGTATGAGAGGGCCTCTAACATATATCTGCCGGTATAACTTGTCAGTCCCTCCTGAGATGCTTTTAGTGGAAAGACTGCCATGCTAACTGCAATCAATTTAGACTAATACACAGCAAATGAATGTGTTTACCTGGCATTTTTGGCAGAAACATAAACTTTTTGTTAAGTGCATTCAATATAATTGTATAATGGCATATAGCATGCAGTTCCAATAACTGACAAAAACAAGTTCTGTTTTTTGTCCTTAAAAATAGATACAATGTTGTAACTTAGTAAAAGTCACCTGCAAGTTACTTTATCTGTTGTGGATGTGTGATGAAAATCCTGAGAGCCTCAGAAATTGAATGTTGGCAGCTGTGAGATTTCATTTTACTCATTGACGATTGGATGTAAATGTGAGCCAAAGCAACTGACAGAGTATTGCTCATATCTCACATGCCACTGCCGAGAAAAGTGTCATAAAAATGAATCACCTCTGCCCTGACATTATTCATGTTGTCTATAATATCCATGCATATAAAAAATAAAATCAAAATACACGGAAAGTGAAGCCAAGTGAAAAGGCAACATTTCCACTGCTCTGGACTGCTTCTCTCTAATGCCAGTGTGCAAGAAACTCCTAATAAATGCAATGGGGATTACCTGAGCCCTCAGGGGACTTTTTATGAAGACTTTCCTTAAGCTGAACTCATGCTAATGTTCCATGTAATTTTCATCCATGTGCATCTGGAATGACCTTCATTCCCCAGCAGGAGGTTTTAGCAGGAGAGAGGAAATAAAGACTGCCCATGGACAGCTAAAGTTAAAATACTCCACATGGCCCAAAGTAATGCTCCATCCCATATTTGGATAGGTATGATTTAAAATACATGGTGTAGCCTGATAAAGGACAATTTTCAGAAGAGGGTCTATTTTACTCCAGTGAAATATTTTAACTCTTCCAGGGGTGACTGATGACTTGTGCTGAGTTTCTTCTCTAACTCACCCTAGGCAGGACTATGTTTTTTCACAATTACAGTGAGTGGGTAGAGCTAGACATCCCTAGGTCAAAGATACCCCTTTCAAACAGGCATTGCCATATGTATTCCACAGTAAAGGGAAGGTGCACTGCAGAGATGATGAGGCTTGGGAAATGGAAAAGCTTGTGGGGCAAGGAATGTGCTGGTAACACTCACACAGCCCTGATACAAATGCACTGTCATTTATAACAGTAGAACTCCTCTTAAAGGAGACCTCGAGATATGAAAGGACTTGTCTGCCTTATTTTTCAGTAGAATTCTCAGCTGATCGGTTCACACAGACACTACACATTTACTCAAGAGATTACTTCATGCCTAGAGGCATAAAGCTGCTCTGTGTGCCTCTCTGAGCCCTCAGACAAAACGTTCCTGGAATGCCACTTGTGCCATGGTTGCAAAGCTGAGTCTTCCACAGCTGGCAGCAGCTCTGCCAGCTGCGGGTGGATGGAATAACAAAGAGACTTGCTTCTGAGGCTGGGACCAAACTGCTCAATTACCCATTCTTCTTTTGTCTTGTGGCTGGATACCCACCGGTTTGCTCAGCACTGCTAGGAGCCTGGATGGTTTAAGCCTGTGGCATAGTTTTGCAAGTTTTGATAACATCAATTTGATGTGTCAAATCTCACCTTTCAGGGACTTTCCTCTGCACTGGAGGATGCTGTTCTGTGTGCTGCAGAATATTTACTGTTCATTTCACTGCTAGTAGTTTTAATATGCATTTCTTCAGTCCTGCAATCAAAATTTACCACAATATAACTAGAAATGGTTTAAGTGCACTATTTTGAAGATACATTCATGCTTTAAACTGTATGTAGCCTACGCACAACAGAAGGCCAATCTGTAGTGTCACTGACACAACAGACCCACATATCTGTTCTTCTGTACTATGATAACTTTTTGAACAAGCTGTCAGATTTTCTGTTGTGAATTCTGAGTTTATGGCAGCTAGTCCAAGCATTATTAGTCATAGCATACAACCTATTTCACTCTTCCCTCTACAAAACCCTACTGCATCTTTATCAATTTCGAGCTTTGACTGCCTAATAGTTTTCTCTCCTAAACTATCAGCATTTTCTCTGCAATCAATTGACAACTGTATGTTGGTAGCCATTCAAATATTACATCAGAGCCCTTAAAGGTCAGTTCCAACACTAAGTGAACAACCTTGTCATACACAAGCTCTTGGTGTAAATTGAACTTCCTGTTGTCATCCTGCACTGAGTATTGAAAAGCCAACTCAGGCGTGCATTGTTAATTCATTAAAGAAATATAAGACTTTAAATAATTTAAAATCCTATTTTAGAGCTCTAAATCTGTGTTTCTCTGCAAATAGTGTCATACTGGATTTTTTTGCTCTTAATGTTTAGGATGTTAATAACAAAATTTCTTCTCTTGTTAACTGTCATCAAATTGTAATGGGTTCAGGCTTTCTAAATGCTTAAGAGTAATGATAATTGTGGTGAATGCAGTCCATCTTCTTCATGTACATTTTTAATGCCAATTGAATAGATTCCTTTATGATAACAGAAATTATTATAATGCTGGCTGAAAATGAATACATTTTTGCTATAGTATATGTGTTAATACATTCCTAAAATTAAATTGCAAGTATTTCAGTCTTCAAAAAACTTTTCAAAGATTGAAATATATTGGATAATACAGTATCTCTTATGCATTATAGCATACTAAAAATGCTCAAGCAGTCATAGTGTTCAATAAACTGAATTTACTAGCCTTACAGGGAAGCACTACGGAGTTTAATAGAAAAAGGTAACTTTTTTTCTACATGCTTTTGTACCTTTCCATGTGATGTAGCAAAGAATGAATGCTTGTGGGAGGATGGCTCACAGCTGCAGATAGGATAGAACAGTGCCTGGAGTTTAACTCAGTGAAGCATTTAAGCATTGCTTGTACTGGGGAGTCATCTCACTGAGCTTGAATGGGAAACATAGCTGTCCACTGACCTTCAGGAGAGAGGGTCACGACACGCACTACTCCCCACACAGCAAAACATGGAGAATGAGATATTCTGGCACTGTGATGGGTTCAATGTGAAAAATTGGGATTTTGGAAGTGGTAGATTTTTGACTGTCCCATTGAGTGGCTTCAATTTCCAAGCTGTCTGAAGTTAGGCTGTTTCTCTTGCCTTGCATAGTCTACCGAGGGAGCAATCCTGGCTCAGTAGGGCTGTCTCAGACAGCAGAAATTTCCCTCCAACTGCATCATACAAATGCAAAACAATTTATGTTGGCCCAATCCAGTCACTGGTTTCAAGCAGGGACAGCTTCAGAGTCAGATCAGTTTGCTGAAGAATCAATACAAAATGCAAAATCAAACTGACAGTGTTTTTAGTTCACAGTAGGCAGTGAAAAAGGAAGGCCATTGCTGGTGCTTGTTCTCAGACAACTGGAAATTTGCACAAAGGCTGAAAATGGTGTAGCCAACAGTTAACACTTATTGCCATGGCTTACTGAAGCCTAAGTTTCAAGGCTACCCCAGTCTTTTACAACAGGAAGCTTTTTTCCCTATGTAAAAAATGCAATTATGTTTAAAAACAAAGTTTCATAGAAGTTTTTTTGTCACAATTTATTTATAGAAAAATGTACTTTAGGGAAGGACACCTTCCCCTCAGACAACCCAATCCTCTGTGGAAATTTCCCTGTGTGTGTGAATGTCTGATAAAATGCTTTCCTGCAGCCTCTCTGATCATAGGCCTGGCTGTCCAAAAGGTGTGTTGAAATGGTGGCTGGCTATACAAACGTATACATTGAAGAATAGAAGGAAAGTCTAACTTTGCTTTTTTAGGTGTTCCTCTCTCTTTCTCACCTTACAACTCTTCCCATATGCAGAATAACAAGAGCTTGGATGTCATCATACAAAGAGCCAAAGTGCCTCTCCTTCCTAGAGTTTAACCTTGGCTGCCTTTTGAGGCAGCTTCTCAGCCACTTGAAGCCACACAAACTGCACAGTGGGATGACACCAGGAACCCTGATGAAGATCCAAGAGCAAGAATGTGCTGAAAATGTGGGAAACATTGCAGACATCTCTTTTGAGAGGTCAGTGCTCTCTGGTGCAAGGAACAAGCCTCCCTGCTTCATTATGGGCCCCAGTGCAGGAGGCAGGAGAAGAAGAAAATGCATTTTATTCAGGAAAAGTTCTGGACAAGTCAATATGATCAGAAGTATTAATGCATGGGTGTTTTCTTTCTCTAGGGCTGACCAGATGTAGAAGTTTGCCTTCACAAGCTCCTATAGAGGCTCTATTGATTAACTTGCTAAAAATGCAGGTTTAGCAATATTATAATGACAGAACACTGTTGTTTACTTATGGAAAAAAAATTAACTCCTGTCACTCATGAAGAGCCACAGCCAGACAGGGGTAAAGGAAGGATGGAAGCAGCTGCTTTGCTCAATGGGAAGCAAAGGGGAGGAAGGAGAAGACCTGGAGCAGGAGAAGGATTTTTGAAGCAGCCATCAGAAAGGAAATTATGCTCTTTTGACTCATTAATTCCATGAATGATATTACTTTTTCTCTGGCTGACTTCCTGATCAGATCAGCCTAGTGGTGTTTAGCCTCAGGCTTGAAATTGAGTGCAGTTGCTTAAGTGCTTTTTTGAATTGCATCAGTAGGAGGGCTGATCCCAGGTCCATTGAAGTCCACAGAAAGGTCTCAATTTATCCCTGATGAAGCTGAAGCAGAGATGATTAGTAGCCTTAATGGATGCTCCTACCCAAACACACAATGTTTTGGCTTGTGTCCTCAATCATAATGCTGAAACTGTTATTCACTGTGGGGGAAAAGGTAAACCCAAGACTTCATCCTGTATTTTAGGCATTCAACTTGTATTAGTTACTGATAAAGATCATGCATTCTGATAGAAATTCTTCAGAATGGTTTTTTAAAGATTTTTTTTCCTAAGGAACAGAGATTACTATGTGCTTATCTCTCAGCATAGCTTGTGAGTAGAAGCCAAAAATAATTTTATTGACTCCTGCTGGCTCCCCTTTAGAAACAAAAAGCAGCAGCCCATTGTCTGCTCTTTCTCAGAAAGTCAGAGAGAGAAATGAGGAATGTGGTACGCACCAGCACACTTCTGCTCACAGCTAACAAATACAGGATTCCTGCTTTTCAGTTTTGGTTCCAGGAGCAACTGCTTTTAGAACTGCCTTATTTAAATGGGCTCATCATGGTGAATAGATTGCAAGATCTCGTAATATTTTAATTTGTCCAACCCTGCAACAGGCAGTGTAGATAGCAGTCTAGGATTATATGTGAAGTAAGTGTATCTCAGAGTAACTTTATTGTGCCACAGTTTCAATTATTTTTAGAGCTAACAGTTTTCTTAATTTCTGCTTCCTAGCTGGTACATTTATGCTAAGTACTCTGAGAAAACAGAAGACTCCATGAGAGCTTTTCTAAGATGCCAAATATTTGTAGTGTTTGTAAATACACTTACTGTGTAAGTATATATATATATATATATATTGAAGATTTGTGCATGGGAATGGAGATGGCTCTTAAATGGTTATCCAGGGCACTGAGGTATGTCAGCAAGAAAGCCCATTCATGATTTCCTCACTGCCAAAGGAGGTCTGTCAATTAGCCAGTGCAATGGAGCTGTGCAAAAATACCCTTGTCAACGTAAGCTACTGCTAATTACTAAGCTGCTTTCAGAGGTAGGTTTTTAAACATTCAGAATCTATAGCAAATATGGTGTTCCTGCTCCTAGCCCTCTCCCTATCCTTCTCCTCTGCTCTTCTTGCAAAGGGAACTACTTTCATGTTTTATTTATTTGTCAAAGAGCTTTGCAGTAATGGGTTCTTTAAGCCCCCTCGGTGTTGACATCTTTGCATCACTTCAAAATAGCACAGAAAAATGATAGTGTCCTCTTGGTGCTGGAGCTCAGCATGAAGTTCCTGTCACAGTGTTTGTTGTTGCAGCATTTCTCTGAGCTTAGGGATATTAGCTAGCAGGAGATTTCCTCTCTTAACAGAATTTTTAATTTTGGTTGGTTCAGAGGTATGCAGACAAGGAGCCCCACTGGAGTCTGCATGGGGAGGAGGGCCTAGCTCAAATTAGTCTGCCTCAGATGCTGCCACTACAAACTTCTCAAGAACCATTCCCTTGTTGGGAGAAAGGGGAATGGGAAGGAGGAAGAAAGCATGCTGGCTTTCTAAAAAAATTACTTCTCCTTCAACCAAAGCTTCTCTTCTGGATATCAGATGGTTTGTGGGAATGGATGTGTCTCTGTTTTCTGTCTTCTCTCATTCCCATCAGTATTAGCTTCCCATTGTTATGCTTATTTGCCTTGGTGTGGAATTAGCACAAACAGTGCCAGGTAACAAGGAATTCCCTACACTTGCTTTCCAGTTGTGACATATTGGCATTCTATGGTAGGCAGCAGCTCATTTACTTTTTTTTTACATGGAAGCTTTACTCCATCACATCAGGCTGCCCTTCAGGGATAATTAAGGGAAAGTATTTCTTATTCTTTTTCCATTGAAGGAGTAGCTTTGATTTTGCAGCCAGGCCTTCAGGGTAGGTTTCTTGTATGGAGTCTATATATTTTCAGTCATCCTCATAGACCTCCCTCAGTTACAATGGTGTAAGACCTCTGATGCAGTTCCTAGTGATTTACCCACCATGAAAGAGGTGTGTATCCTGGGTTCTCCTTTCTCTCTGCTGCTTTCCAAACAATGAGCCAAACAAATGCTTTGAAGCAGAAGCAGCAGCCATTTGTTCATCAAGACTGCCTATCGGTTTCTTGCAACAATGCCCATGGATGTTGTTATTTTTTCTTTCTTTATTCTTTTTTTTTTCCCTTCTCTGAGCAGCCCCAGATCTTCCCATACCAATAAATGTGAGTTATACATCCATCTAGGACTGGGAGAATATCAAAAGTGCCTGGCTCCTTATTTGTTGTATCTGGCTCTGTTCCAGGCAGCTGATTAATTTTGATGATTCAGAATCTTTGGCAATAGAGCACTGAAAATATGAAAAAATATACAATAAAATATATTGAAAGCAACTTGAAATGTCAGGTAGAATACAGTGCAAATAATGTACCCATCAAAGGAGATTAATGGCATTTTTATGCAACACTTCACTTCTTCTGCATTCTAGATGGGCAAATAACCTGTTATTCTCACAATTAATCATGACTATAGATGTGGGTATCCTTTGTATCTGACAACCTTTGCTCTCATATGTTTTCCATCACATGTGTGCCTCTCTTCCCTTTTAATTATTTCTTTATATTATTCAAACTGTCCTTTGGCTTCTCCTGCTTGCTAGCACCTCTCATTTGCAGGTGGCCCTTCCCTTCCTTCAATCTTTCATTCTGTGGTCTGGAACATGCTTATTTCTGAAAGGATTTATTTTTTTAAAACGGATTATTTGCTTTGACTACTTTGGGAAAGAAATTGTGCTTTTCCCTTAGAGCTGAGGTTTTTCAGCTGACCTTTAATGTGAGGGTCATCTTTGCTGAAAGAAGAGGAACCAAAATTATTCCTCCCTGGTATGGTGAGAATGTCAGGCATGGGTGACGGGACATGAATCTTTACTTGCTCTATAAGACTATCTAAACCAGATGAAAAGCAGGAGATTATCTCCTCCCCAGCTCATGGGTATTGATAAAGAAACTTCTCACACCATTCTTGGATTCTGTTTGCACCTGATGAAAGTGGCAGAGCAAAGGACTAACAGACCAGTGTTGCTATAATAGGTGAGTTTCACAATGGAGATCCTTTAAAAACCATAGCATTGTTGACAACAAGTGATTTTGTCAGAAAATGCTTGAATAATTTTCTGTTCTTTTCCCTTGAAGATGTAGGAAAAGGACCATGGAAGTGTTTCAGGCTTGCCATAATGCAAATGTAATGACCCTCAAAGTAAGGTAAGATTACGTCTGAAACAGCTGTCACATATGTACTGATATTCATCTGGTTTTATTGGTGAAATGTAGGTCATCAGTGAGAACTGAGCTCAAAATTGGAAAGTAGAACTTTCAGGTCAGGGACAAAATGATTTTGCCCTTTGTTTTACTGGCTGCTAGTTCAGCAACACTGTCAGGTTCCTATGTGGCTGGGGCAAGAACAGAGAGCATGAGGCGCCCTGCAGTGTCACCTGGTATCACACCTGCCACCCATGACATCCTGCTCTTTGCCCATTGGGAGAGTACCTGGACTCACCTGTCTCACCAGCACTCTTGGGGGAAATAGCAAGTCCCAGAGTAGAGCTCTTCATTGCTTATACATCTCTTTGCAGTGAAATAGGTTCCTCCCTTTCAGTTAAGGTCCTGCTTTTATCTTTAGCAAAAACCTGGCCTTCTTTTCCATTATGTTTCCTTACTGCCTGTTGCCTCATGGATTTTCATTCACATTTGCCTCCCTTCCCTTTCCCCTATTTTCCCTTCCCTCACCATAAAACTGTACTGCTTGCTAATTTCCTCATCCTTTTCCTTTGCCCTGATGTAAAAATATGTATTTGTTGGTCAGCGCCCTGTTCTTTTACATTTTACTTTGACATGCCTCGGGGTTTTCCTTGGCTTAGCAATTCTATGTTCCTTTTCCTTATCCCTACTTTTAATTGCTCCTTACATTCTCAGCAACAGTCACACTATCCCGTTGACATTCTTTTCATTTATTTGCTCCTTTTAGTCTCCCCAGGTCCCTTCATTCTCTCACCTACAACACTTCTGGTTTCCTTTACTGGAAACTTCACTTGAATATTCCAGAGCTTCCTTTAAATATTTCATTTCCAGGAGAATTTGAGGATGCTGTCATATCCTATGATTTACTGCAGGTCTCATTTTCAAAGAGCAATATTTCTGGATTGCAGCCAAACAAGCAAACCCTTCATTGCATTATGCAGTCTGGTTAGATGAGGAGATGAGTGTGAGAACCAGCCCCATGTCTCAGGCATGAAGCTTGAGCCTGGATCTCCAGAAACCCCTGGAGAGGGTTTTCAGCTCCAACCCAGCCAGAGATACACCGAAAGCTGGTAGAGCTGGTAGTGTGGGAGCACACCAGCAGCTGGTTCCTCGCTTGTCTCTGCACGCTGTGTCAGGGCCCAGCTCTGCACGCTGTGCTGCCTCTGCCAGGGGCCGCCTGCAGGGCAGGCACATCCGAGTGATGGAGCACCCCTGCCACACCTGCTCTGCGGAGGGGGCTCGAATCAGGGCTGTTCTGATCCCTGGGCAGCCGCTGTTCCCAGGAGGATGCGGCTTTCTCCTCCTGTCATAGCTGCTCTCAGGCGGGGGTCTCGCTTGGAGGGTCAGCAGGAGCTTGCACCGGCGCCAGCGCCTTGGCGACAGATTTTGCAAGAGCAGAGCTGTGCCTGCGGGGAGCCCGAGGGATGAAGCCGAGCGCTGCCATCCGCTGTGGCGTTCCATGAAATACCTGCTTGCCCGTGCCGCCGAGGGGAGGCGGGGGAAGCCCTCCCTGCTCCCTCCGGGCTGCTGGGGAAGCAAGGGCGGGCAGACAGGACGGCCTCCCCCTGCTGGGAAATGCTGCTGGGCGACAAGAGGTGGGGCTGGGTGGGAAAGGTGGAACAGCACGGGCAGGAGGAGGGTTGCGGTGCTGAGTGGCCTGAAGGCAGGGGTGGGTGGCCGCTGGAAGGTTTGAGCCGGGGTGTGCTGGGCCTGGGGCGAGGCCCAGCTCCCTGGGCACTGCGGCAGCTCCTCTCCTGGGCCACAGCAGCCGCTTCTTTTGTCTCTGCTAAAGTTCTGCCAAGCAGTGCGGTTTTAATGGAGTGAGGGCTGGGGACCGCGAGTAGAAGCTTGGTGGGCACAGAAGCACTTCCCCAGCGTGGACTTTTACTCCTTTTTGACTGCCTTCCCACCTCCTTCTGCCACCAAGGCTGCCCCCACCCTGAGGGAGTCTGTGTTCCCTCCGGTTCTGCCCCTCTCATTTCCTTCTCCTCCTGCCCACATGGAAGGTCTCTAGGAGTGCCCAGAGCCACGGTGTGTGGTGCCTGACCCAGGGGACAGGTCTCCTCGGACTCTATTCATAAGAAATAAGTGAGAAAATTCTTCTTTGGATTCGTCCCACCCCCCTGCCCTCAGCAGGCCTGTCGGTGGTCTCCCTCCCTGCCTCTGAAGCCCTCTGAGCACCATCTCCTGCACTGCCTCAGTCTCCAATTTTCTTGCTTTCAGGCCCACTAGATGTGTTTCTTTCCTTCAAGTATGCTTCTTTCAGAAATCCTTCTGATAGCTTGTTCTCATTATCTTAATGAACAATTAGAGAGTGAATCCGTCAATGTAATTTCTATGTTCTTTCTCCCTGTCTTTGAGCAGCATGAGTTATACCCCTGCTCTGTGACTGCAGCATGCCCCAGCTTTTCAAAAGATGGGGAAATATTCAAAGGTGCCTAAAAACTTCCATCCTTCTGGCTTTGAGATATTTAATTTTTTAGAGGAGATTATTAAGGCTGGCTGCAGAAGAAGGTAAAGTAAGCAATTAAAAAAAAAAAAAAAAAAAGATAACTGAGGGCTATTATTTCCTCTTCTAGGAGGAAAGCAAACAGGACCACTGAAATCAGAAACACTGGAATTTTCAGTTGGTATATAGAGCTTGCTGGATGCCTCCATCCACCCCTGGTGAGGGAAGGATTGTCTGCCTGAAAGCTCCATCTCCAGCAAAGCTCTGCATAACTGAGGCACCAACACTACCTGTGATGCTAGTGTGCATTGAACAAATGTTTAAAATAGGGTGATGCTGGCTCTGCTGATACTGACTGCGGTTCTGGCTAGGCTTCTTTTCAGTGAGGCTGAAAAGGATGCCACCTTGCACAAGAGGCATAAACATATATTTGTATGCAGACTCTTGGATAGTTCTGAGATGATATTTGAATTTAAACATTCATTAAAACTGAAATAGCTTCAAGTCAGTGGGTGAGCTGAGAGAAACAGACAGATAATGCTACTGTCAATGGGGCCATATAGTGATGCTTTGCTCCCAGCAGATTGTGCAGATTCCAGTAATGTTTTGTCTTTATGTGTTTCTCACCTTCTGTCTTACCTCTTTAACTTCCTGAAGGAACAGAGAAATAATTGAAGTCTGTGCTGGCTTTCTAAGTTGTAAATAGCCAGGAGAGCCACAGTCTCAGGGTAGTAAACTTGGTTTCTTGACATTCTTAGAGCTATTGACACAGGCTCTCAGGAGGCTGGTGCACGCAGCACCAGGGGTCCCAGGCCCTGCTGTCCTGAGTCCTCCTTTCTGTTTGGAATTTGAAGATTCTAGGGGTTCAGAAGGACTGCTCTTGCCACCCCAAGGCAACCCATTCAAACCCTGCAGCAGCAGGAGCCTGCTCAGCTTTCCAGAAGGATTCACTGTTTCATCATGTGCCATCTTCTTGCAGTTTAATAATAGGCATCTGGTACCTGTCACTATCAGATCCCAGGTGCTATATTTAGACAGATCAGTATGGTGATCCTGGTGTTCGTGTCAGTGGGCCACACTAGAAATAGCACTGAAATAACACACTAAATAAAGCAACAGTTACAGGAACAAAAATAGAGATTTTTTTTTTCAGTTACTTACAATAAAGAAATTAGAAGCTCTTTGTATTTCATGTTTTGATACAGAATTAAATTTATTCTATACCACCCTCACTCCATTTTTCAATCTCTATTTTTTTCCCCTACAGATCTTACCCGTGGAAAATACTGTAGGTAGAATGGTAAGAGAGAAATGCCAATATTTGAAACTGAAACAATAGATATAATTTTGTATCTGAAAAGACATAAGAGTAGCTTTCTGGAAGGGTGTGGCATCCATAGTGTTCAGATATTCCTATTAAATGATGAAAAGTGGAATAACTTTTAGAAGAAATAAAAACATATTCTTTGTAGATTCTCAAACCTACCAAAGTCTAATTTTCTTTTTTTTTTTTCTCCTAGAAAACAACTCGAATGCAGTGTTTTAGTTGATATTTCATTTATATTTCTGACATTTTTTTACAGCCAGGAATGGAAAGCAATTAATTAAAAATCATGAGTATCAGGATGACTGGAATCTGTGGCAAATTGCATCCAAAAAAACCCACAAACCACAAAATATGCAGTCCTTACTGAGTTAGGTAGAAAAACCCAAAAGCCTATGAAAGTTGTTTAAAGTGTCAGTGTTTTGGAAAAAAAGTCTGTTTGGAATGACCTCTTAAAAATATTTTCAGCAAATTGGCAATGTGAAAAATGTCTCATCTGTCACATGGGGTTGTAAAAATATCAAAAGATTTCTTTCCAGTGTTCAGTTTTTCTCATTTTTAAAAGGGAAATTGCATTTCAAAGCTAAAAGCTATTCCAGACTCAAGACTGAAATGTTTTATGAAAAATGTCATTGCTTTTAAACATTTTTAATGAAAATTTTGCAAAGTTCATGGCTTCACAGAATGTTTTGCTGTGTTCAGTTCCTCATTTTCTAGTAAGGCAAGTTAATCGTGAAAAGCTTTATGGAGGAAGGTGCAACAGAGCAGCTTCCCACTCAAAATCTTCCATAACCCAAGATGACATTCAGTAGTTTTGTGATAATATTCAACAACAGTTCCTCATATTTCCACACTTAATTAGCTTCTTGCTTAACTTCAGAGGCTTTGTTTCCGCTGTGGATTTGTGGGTAAACTGCAGAATAACCCCAGATACCATTTTTGTGCTTGGATAGGACAGACTTTTGGGTTTCTAGGGTATGCGGTGTTGTGTTTCTCTTTCATTCTCTTGGAAAGGAGAGTCGCTGGAGCAGCCCCCATGTGACCATGCAGCACGTACAGTAAACCACCCTTTTCTCCCTTGGCTCCACTCCCTTGATAAAGAGGCTCTTTCCTGTTTGTCTGTGTTGGAGTCTCAAGCTAAGCCCCTGCTGGGAGCTAGAGGACAGCATTTCTAGCAACTCTGACCCTGTGTTCCTTCAGGCCACCCCACATCTCCTAATGAAGACCCCCTTTAGTCTCAATCCTGGTACCTCCAGGCCCTGGGAGATGAGGACAGAAGCTTCCAGCTTCTGCCAGAGAGACAAGGTCATGGGTAATGGAGTGTATGTGAGGCTAATGTGACCTCAGAGCACTTTAAAGGGCTGTATTCTTTCCTTCCACGCCAAAGGAAGAGCTATTGCAGGCAATTTGGCAGGAACTAGCCAGCAATTAATTGAGCAACAATTTCAACCATTGCAAAGCCCTATTGTGAGGGTATTGATGGTGAAGTGACTGATGCCTCCCAGGCTGCAGGTAAATGTGATTCCTGGTGCTGGAGTCTAGCTGACCTAGGGGAGTCAGTAATGACAGACTTCTGCTAAAGAAGCAGGCTTTTGTAAGACTATAGTAACAGCAATATACTATATCATATGTAATGTTGCATGTATCTGTATGTTTCTTGATTTTTAACATGAAAGAGTTTTGTTCAAGCTTAGACAAACAAAAACTAATTGGCTGTGGATTTTGGCTGCTAATGTTGTTAAGGCAGGCCAGGCTGGAAACGTTTGATTCTTCCCCCTTTTGTGCCTTGGTTGATGTATCTGGAAGTGGCTATTCATGTGGATGGTGTGAGGAGCAGTGCTTCTAGGGAGGACCAAGGAGAGGAGAATCCTTTTTCTTGCTATGCTGGGCATCTCTGTGCCTCAGGGCTGCTTTGTAGTCCTGCTTCTCAAGTGGAGCTGGTTCCTCCATGTCCAATTTTAGGGATGAAGCCCCTCAAACATGGAAAAGCAGGCTGCAGTTTTTGAGAAGGCTGCCAGGGTACACTGCTGAGCCTGTCTTCTGTGATGGCGTGGGATTTGTTCAGCTGTCAGTGCTTGTGCCTCTCCAGTCATGCTGCAACCCTGGGCAGGGGAAACAGTTGCACAGAAGCAAATGATGAACATTATTCATTATCCTGATTTTTTTGGGAGGGCTCAGCAGTTCAAGAGCTCTGAGGGAGTAATTGAAGCACTAAAAACAAAGAGCTGAGTTGTTACGGCGCTTGAGACAGGAATGAAAAAATAAATGGGAGAAGGGAGTTCAAATGTGTGGGAGAATGCTGGTGGCTGAAATTTCAGCCTGCTTGAGAAATTGTCTCTCTTCTTGTATTATTGTCTCAGCTAGAGTTTTTTGTGGGGCTGCTGCAGCTAAATTTCAAGCTGGATGAAGTTGACAGAAGCACAAAAAGGAGTGTTGCTTGCTCCTTCTCCAACATTAGAGGGGAGGGAGTGTGGGAGGTGTCGCTCTCACAGGACTTGGTTTCCTTCTGCTTCCAGATACATCTTTATTCCTCAGAGGTCCTCTCAGATTGCAAGGGTGAAATCTGTGCTCAGTGTAGCCTCCTAAAATCTGGGGGATTTACCTCAGTTTTCTATTCACCAAATCTAGATACAAAGATTTTAAAGTCAAGTGGTAAAACCCACTTGTTCTCCAGACCCTTCTCTGGTGATGGGAGTTCACAAGGCACTGTCGTGTATGGTGCTTTGCTAACTTTTGCACTGGTGGAAGACATGAAGTGGTTAATCTTTCAAATGAGATATAAATCCTAAATTTTTGCTAATCCTTATATCCATAGCACAAAACCATACAAATGACAAGATGTGCAGAGCCTCAGTTCATAAGGAAGAGGCAATTATGCAGCCAACTGCAACACTGAGCAGCAGTAGGGAAAACTCAGATGTTTAATTTGGTGTGGAAAAAGGGAGGATCTCAACTTGTATTGTCTATCTCCCAAATTTATAAGCCTGCCCAATATATCAGGGTACTGATAGAATGAATAACTGGATTTTAGCCAGTATAAATTGTTTCAGTGTAGCTCTCTCATTTCCTGTCCTGGTGGGTTTCAAGTGAGACAAAGGAGAATTTTAAGATAAATTGGAAAAATCATATCAGCAAGGTGAGGAAATTGCATGATCACTTCTGGTTTCATCAAATAGCCAGCTCCAGGTGCATCTGGGCTATGGTTATGATCTAATTCCCTTAGCCTTGTTTCCTCACATGTAATTTTTCCATATCACAAAATACTTCTGTAAGGCAAATTGCTGTACTGGAATGGGTGGGGAAAATTAGACAGAGTTGAAAAGTAATGAAAAGCTTGATACTTTCAAACCATCTTTCATGATTTTAGAAGCCTTTCCATCTCCCTTCCCTTGGTATTACTGATGGATGCAGCCTATCTGGAAAATGGACATGCATACACTGCTATATAGAAGTGGGTTTTGACTGAGTCCTAAAAGATTTTAACTCATCCATCAATTGATTATATTGTCATTGCTACATAAGGCTGTTCAGCATAGAGCATCTATTACTGAGGTTCTGATTGAAACATTGCCCTTGTTGTGCAGAACTGTTTAACTTTGTCTCTTTGAAATGAAATGCGAAATGTTTCTTATCTCACAAAAAGACAGGTTTATTCTCAGCCTTTTGAAAAACAGGTACGTGAACCTGAAAACATTTCTTTCAGTGGGTACATGTACAGATGCCAAGTTTTCACCAACTTAACTTTCAGCCCTGGTGAAAATAACATTGTGAATAAGTGTTGTCTAACACAAAGATTGAAATACACGCGTCCTTCCCTTAGAAACTTCCCATTTTGTGGCTTGCACAAGCACGCTAGACAGATAGACTATAGCTTGGAATTAGTTGGTTGGCTTGTTGGGTTTTTACTTGAAGGAGGAGGTGGCGAAGCCGACGACGTGTATGGGATGGTGGTGGATCGGAGTATTTTTTCCCTTGGAAGGTAAAATACGTTCCCGTCTGCCGCGGTTTATCTGCGGGGCTGCGCTGCTCCGGGAGCCCAGGCCGGGCTGGCCCCGCCGCCGCCGCTGGGTGCCAGTGCAGCCCCGGCGTAGGCAGCGCCTCTGCCTCTCCCTGCCCGCTGCAGCTTCGCCCTGCTCGCTCTTCCCCCGGCTCCCGCCGCTCCCCCTTTCCCTTTCCGTCCATGCCCTGGGAGGCAGCGGAGCCGAGGGCGCTGAGCCCGCCCTCCCCTGCTGAAAGGCTCGGCAGCCTCCGAACGAGCCTGGCCCTTGGCTTTGGCAGTCTGCAGGCCTGGCTCTTCGCAGTGTCTTCGAGCGGAATGCCGTGGGGAGGGCAGCGGGGCCGGCTGCATGGAGAGAAGGCTGTGCTCCCGCGGGACTCGGCGGAGAAGCTCCTCTTGTTCACATCGGGGTGTATTTTTCCACCCTTGCAAAGCGGGGTCAGTGCTGACAGGCTGTGATGAGAGCTGGATGAGCAAGGGAAGGACAGTCTTCCTGCCCAGCTGCTCCTTGCTTCCCTGTGCAGTTCACCTCAGTCGTCCCTCGCTGTGAGACTCCCGGGGCTGGAAACATCAGAGGCTGGGGATGTGGTTGATCTAGTCATCACTCGGTTGACTAGAAAAAGATTTAAGCTTTCCAAGTAACCTGGAGCTGTGGGAGCCTGCTACCCTTTGGTAGTGCTAAGAATTTGTGACTGATTTAGTGCAATACCTTTGGTTTCAGAGGGAGGAATGAGCATCACTTCTTTGTTTCACAGCTCTCTTTGTTGTTTCAAGTTGGAAACTTAAGAAATCAATTATACAATTGATTTCCAAAAGGCAAAATTAGGCTGGGAAGCTGTAGACAAGGTTTCTTAGAGAGTGTGCAAATCCAGCAGTGGTAGTTTATTACCTTTAAGCACCTTTTAACCAGCAACTTCACAGCTACTGCACTGGTGTTCTAGGGGCAGAAATTTATTGTCTTCACCTCCAAAATAAAAGTAAATTAGCTACATACAAATAAACTGACCTTCTTAAGTAGCACAGGGAATCCATAGCAGAATAGGAAAAAGAAGGTAGAACCCCCAAATCTTGCATGCCACTGGCTATGTAGAGAAATGCAGAACTCTTAGCAGAACTATGTCAAGATATTTAGCCAAAAGCCTGATGCTAGATGATCTTTTGAAAGTTATTGCTTCTAGCTAGTGATACCCTTGAAGGTAAAGGGATCATGAAGCACTTCTACAGTCATGGAAAGTTTTCCTCCATCAGCAGGTTTATTTTTTTTTCAGTCAAATCATACAGCTTGAAGAGAAGATAGTGCCCAATGCCAAGTTGTGTTTCTTTTGCAGATTGAAAACCTGGAGCCTGCCATCTCTGAAATGGCCATAAATATCTCCTAATAATGTTAAGGATCACAGATGGGTATCAGGAGGAGCCTAGGCTTTAAAAAGAAGCCTGTCACTGGGGCATCATTTCTCCAGGAGCTGTCAGGAGCACTGTCACTTTTGAATGGTTTCAGTTCACAGACGTGACAAACATGTCATTATTTTGTATTCCCAGAGAGCCAAAAGGAGGAAGTCCACCCCAAGCTGCCTTCAAAAGCAAAGATCCTGCAATCAGAAGTGGCAGCTCTGTGAGAGCTGAAGAGGATGTGAGGGAGAAACCAGAGAGCTGTGATGGATGCCAGTCAGGTGTGGCTTTAAAAAATGCCATCAGGAATGTGTCTTGGTAGTGCCTGCATGCCAGAAGCTGCTGAGATTGGGTGCGTGTCTGACTACCTGAGGTTGCCACCTCTGCCTCATGGATGTCCTGTGCTCAAGGATGTCGGTAAGAGATGGAACAGGAAAAGGTATATGGCCAAAAATGAAGTTGAGGTACAGCTCCCTGTGTGGGTGAACTTTCCATGAGGCCACAGTGCTGACTGGGTCTGTTGAGTCTTGAGTTTCATCCTGCTCTGGAATAAACAAACAAAATTCAGTAACCTTCATCTATGGCATACTTTCTGTTTTTCATGCTTCTCCTCAAGGTAAAAGCCTTCATGCAGAAAACAATGCTATTTCTGCCTGTGTTTTCACCTTTCAGTTCCCCTTTTCTTGCTTTGCCCACCCTGCCTCCAGCATGTTGGCAAGAATATCCTTTTCCAGGAAAAAACACATGTACTCGGTGTTTAAAGCATCACATTTCTTCCAGGTAGTATTGAAATAATGCTAATTCTATTTTCTTGCCTAATTCTATTTCCTTTCCCTGCTGATTATGAAGACATTTGTGCTAAATCTAGGCGTTCTTCTCCCTTTTTCATCCAGATCCATTTAGCAATGCTGCAATCTAGTGCCTGTGACATCACGATTCATCACCAGTGACTGCATTACAGATGCAGCCAGCACCAGGCAGCCTTTAATTTGGGTGGTGGTAGTGTGAGGTGCCAGGTAACAGAGCAGAAAGTGGAGGCTGCCTTGTAAACAGCGTGGTGGCTGCTAATCTTTGCCTCTGGGAACATAAAAACTGTGGGGTGCCTGAAGTGTAACACCAGGCAAAGTTTGCCTAAGCAAGATCAAGGGTGTGGTGGAAGGTGAACTTGCTTGTCCCAGCTCCTGAAAAGGTGGCTGTGTGCCACCAACCATCTTGTTGCCCACACAGCCTGTCTATCTCTCCTGTCAGGTTTGTCGGATTGGGATGAAAGTCCCTGGGAACTCAAGTACCTTGGGGGATGGGGGAGTTTGGCTCTGCAGCACCCAGCTCTCGAGGCAAGTAACATGGGGCTTCTTGTCTTTGGCAGCTCAGCTGGAAAGCAAGACAGAAGGATGGGAGAGACCTCTATGAGGATGAACTGCATTTCCATCTTCAACTGTCAAATGTGAATGTGAATTGGAAATATCAAACACTATTTCCCAGTAATGAATATGCTTTTCACTTGTGTATCACAGCCTACAAATGCCTGAATATTTCCATCCCCTCTTCCACTGTTGTTTTTTGGTTTACTTGGATTGCCTGTTTTTAAACTCTGAACCCAGTATCATGGATGTGCCTTAGTGGCTGCAATGAAGGAAAATGATGCTGCCAAGTTAAAAGAGGAAGAAGGGAGTACCCTACACAGTGTACATCAGCGTAGCATAACAGTGGCTGCCTTGGTTTATACTTGCAGGTCTGAGATGGCAGTGACCACACAAAACCTCCTCGAGTGCTTATCTGTTTGGAGGGCACTGGAAGCATGGTGGGTGCTGAACCAGTGTAATGAGCTGGTGCTTTGCAGCAGAACCAGGTTACTTGCTAAAGTGAGTGCAAATGCATGTGCATACTGTGACTGACCTGAACGTGCTGGCTGCATGGTTGACTGCCAGGATGCCTCGACCAGCTGCCTGTGAGATGGACTCAGGGTGACAATGGCAACAGAGGAGCACCAGCTCCATGTGTCTCTCTGAAGGAAAGGAACTCAGCTGCCCTCTCAATCCTCTCAGCTTCTCTCCTTGCCCTCTTTGCCCCTGGCAGAGGTCAGCTAATTACAGCCTCAGTGCTGTTTCAGTGGCTGTTTCAGTTTTCCCCCACATTTTTGAGCACAAAACCCTTGGAAGAGGTGAGCCCACACAGCTGCCTCTCTATAGATGAGCTTGGCTTTTCTGTCTAGCTTTGGGGAAGCAGTTTTTCCTCCCCACCTGTGTGACTGCTCCTCTCTTTGCAGAGGAGAAGGTGGCAGCTCTGAGTGTAACTGGATGGGCCAGGTGTTCTTGCTAGATCTCAGGGACTATGAAAGCTGTGGGAGAAAGGAGTCCTGCCCTGATGGGAAGTCTCCCTAGTAGCCAGGAATTGCCTTGCCCTTTTATTTTGGTCAAGGTAAATATGGAGCAAAAGGACAAGAGGTCTCCATGAACACGTGTGTCTGATGCTACCCTGTCTTTCAGCTGGTACATGTTTAGGAGATTGTCTTTCTATGTCTCAGGAGTACTCCAGTGACAGAAAATGAGCTGAGCATCCCCATGTATTCTTCTGTTCCTTCACTGTGTACTTAAAAACCAAGCAAAAAAAAAAAAAAACAACCCAAAAACACCTCCCCAAAAAAACCCAAAACAACCAAACATACAACAAAATTGGTGGTTGAAACTTTTTTTTTTTTTTAACACTTTCTTTGGCCTCTGAGAATCTTGGTGATACTTGGGTCATGTTTCTCCAGATTTTTCAGCAGATAGAGATTTCTTTGTCTCTTTATTGTTAACTGAGTCTGCACCTTCAGCTTGTAACTGTGTGGCCCCCAGGCTACTGGGAATAATGTTGTGTCTTGCTGCTGATGAGAATAGCAGGGCTGTGGCTGTGGAGTCATTGAGCAAAATTTGAGGCTTTCCCTCAAAACTTAAGGGATTTCAACTAGTGAGAGAATTGAAATTTCCTGGGGATGTCAGATACACATGAATCTGACTGATAAGTCCATACTTATCAGTATTTTACACCTGTTGTGGACTTAGGTTGTATTTTTTCAGTCTGGGTAGAAGCAGCAGAGCTGGGAATGACACACCAGTTTGTCTCTGCTGTGGCACTTTGGTGGAAGGGTACATGGGGCACTTTCTGTTGATGCCTGCTTCCAGCCACACGTTTTGGCTTGAGGAATAGACATGTCTACACAAAGGTATGGATTTTTCTCTATTGTTTATAGTGGAGTAAACCTCAGCACTTACTAAAGTCAATGCTTTTGCATCAGTGTAAAAGTCAAAATATGCCCCCCCCAAAAAAAAAACCACAAACAAACCCCAAACCAAATAAAAAACAACCTCCCCAAGCAAAAAAAAATAAAAAAATTTAAAAATATCACAAAATTGCAAGAAAAAGGAAGCAATGGGTTTGGAATTACTTTTTCTGAAAGATAAAACTCTATAATTTTAAAATTTTTAAAATTGTAGTAGTTCTGTTCATGAGCACTCAGGGTCTTTTATCAAAGATTAGAATTAAAATATTTATTTTCTTTTTTATTATAATGACAGCTTGTAGTAAAACATTCTGCAGGGTGTGCAGAAAGAGAATGGCTGAACGTTTTTCTTTGCTGGTGTCTGCTTTGAGCTGTGTGGTGGTTTGGTCCTTATTTACTACACCAGAAGATATTCACTTCTTAAAATAGTGCAGAGGGACAGACAGCCAGTCAGAGTAAGGGCATTAGTGCTGAGTCAGTTTTCCATTGAGATGTGAAGGCATTAGCTGTATCTGTGGATATGAAAAAATACATTATCACCTGGTGCCTCTTAAAACTAGCCAATTTATTTATATTCTTCACGGGTTAGGTGTCTATTGCCAGAATTTATGGCAAACATTTGAGATAAAGGTAGTTGTAGGTTTGACAACAAAAGTGATAAAGAAGCTGTGGAGGGCAATGAAAATTGATGGGGAGAGAGAGTGATGAACAGCAAAAGTACCATTATGGTCAAGTGATGGGGCAGAAGGTGAAAGAGAAAGAGAAATGGGCTGTTTGCAGTAATTTGGATATCTTCAAACCACCTTGTTCAGCTGCCTGTGAACATCAGCTTACTTTATTTACTGTTGTACTTGTTGGTAATGTCACTGCAGTGGAATGAGATACCTGAACTGTCCATGCTCATGCCTTTTTGTTTGGAAGCTGCAATTTGTGTATTTTTTCCTCATTTTTACCAAGACTAAGAGAAAAATACCCCCAATACTAACAAAGCAGGGGTGTAACTTCTAGGACAAAGACATAAAAATTGCTCTCTTTTAACAAAAACAGTACTTTTTCTTTAATGCACTTTCATATGTTCAAAAAATGGTCTTGTTTTCATGGACAAAAGAGGGAGAGAGTGGTTTTGGAAGTATGTGATGGAAGTTTGGATGGATGTGGGTTTCTCCTGGGAGCCAAGCTCACAGGGAGGACTTGCATGTCTACTATTTTAACACTAAAAGGGTGCATGGGAATTGGTTTCTCATGCAGTTTATAAAAAAAAAAAAGGCAGTAAATGTTATGACCCCTTTACCTACATCATGCTTTTACTTGTGGCTGCCTCTGATGATAATGTGGTTACTTGTGGAGGCAGCTGGTCCTTGTCAGGCATAATGTAATCAAAATCCTACCACTAATAAAAATGAAAGAAAAGGGTAAGAGAGGAAAATTTAGCAGCCTCTCACATCACTAGTGAAGTTTTGATGACTTAAAATGTCAAGAAGAGTGGATGCAGCATTTAGGGAGAGTTTTTTAAAAGCTTTTTTTCTATCTCTGTAGCTTCTGTGACCCTACTACTTCTGCCTAATGCTGGTAGTTGGAACAAAAATATGAACTGTTTTCCCTTTTCTTTACCAGTTATAAGTATGGAGAGAAAGGGAAAATACATGATTCTGGAAAGCAAACCAGAGGAACTTCAGAACAGGGAAGAACTCAAGCTATTAATTTTGGGAAATTCTGATAGCTGAAATTCTGTTCAACCCAATTCTCTGGATAGTGCCACAGCGAAAGTCTCCCTTTAGCTCATTTCACATTTTATTTTGTTTTGATTTAAAAATTGCCAGGGAGGTAGAAGGTGGACAGATGTGCTCTGTCAGACGTAGCGGGAGTGGGTTATGAAACTTCCGCCAGTGCTCCTTGTCTGCTTCAGCATAAAGTCAGCCAGCAAATTGAAATCTTCTCCAACAAGGATTTAAATTAAATTGACTGCCTTTGCATTGGGTCAAAGCAGGAGCATTCATATAATCAATTAATGTGGCTCAGCTTTGGGGATGGCAATCTCCAGTTGAGACAATAATGAACAGATGGGGCTTGTAGCTTATTAAATTGCTACCTCCATGGCATCTGTGCCACGGACTAGAAAGCAGGTAGGGTCATGTTTTGCATAAATGTATTGCATGACCTTGGGGGAGTCTTTCAATTGCTTTCTGCCTCGGTTTCCCTTCTTCCAGAAAGCATTTACAGCAGTGCCTACTTAGGAAGATGATTCTCTCCCAGTGGCTAAGACCTACATTTGGAGTTGCTGACCGTAAAATAATATTGGTTGAGCTATTTTAATAATGCTGATGTAGACCCATCGTTTAGATGCAGCTACATGGGCAAAAATATAGCGTGACTTTCTGCTGGATATCTAAATTCTCTTTCAGAAGTGTTTTTGGTTTTTTTCCCCTCTGGAAATGAGGGAGTGGCATTACCTGAAGGATGTGCCAGAAGTGGATGTCAGCACACCCTGCCTCAAGCTCAGAAATGGCCAGAAGTGATGTGGATAGATGAGTGCCTCACTAAAGCTGAGGCAGTAGATATTGCCAAGAGGAAGGGTGTATTAGCTGAAGTTTGGCTCTGTGGCCCCTCAGCTTATAGATGGGCTGTCAGAATGAACCCCTGTCTTTGCCATGTGCTGTGGGAAGATGTATCATGGGTCTCACTGAGGAGGGTTTGCTCATATAATCACACTTGAAAGCCTCTTCTAGCACAAAGCAGGCCTGAGCAGTTCTCTAACCCCGGCTGCAGTACATTCCCAATCCCACTTGTCTCTTTTAGCTGCAATAATGTAATTGCTGCTATTAATAATAAACTGACAGGCTGTCTTTAAATAACTGTAAGGCTGATAGACTAGTGTCGGTTGGATGCTCCAAAGTTTGACTAACAGCAGGGAGAAATAGAACAGCTCCATTCTCAACTCTTCATGCAGAGAAAGAAAGGCTGGCACTGGGAAGAGGCAATGGAGGGATGACACGTGGCACTGCGACGCCTCAGGGACTTTCTGCTGAGCAGTTGCTGTGTGACTTGCCTGGTTTCTCTGGGAAAAGACAAGTTTTCATGCTGACAAGTGAAGTTTCTGAGCTTTGAGAGAAGTTCTCTTGTCTCAAAGAAAGATTTTAGCAGATGTAAGTTTAGGTTCTTATGTAAATATGTGTGCAGCCGGTGGCCAGCAGAACCAGAGTGGAAGAAGAATCCAAATTCCAAGCTGCCCCTCCATTTGCCCTCCTTGGGTGAGCTGGGCTGGTGCTCCAGCAATGGGGCCGACTGCCTGCAGAGACATGCAGTCAGGTCAAAGGGATGCTGTAATCCTGCAGGAATCTCTGGGAAGCTGGAGTTTAGCCCAGGCCCCTCAGCACCTGCTACCAACATGATTTGTTTGTGTTGGTTTTACCTGTTTTATCCATAAAGGGAGCATCTTGAAAGAGGACTTAGGCAGAAGGATGGGACCGTAGGATCACTGAAGGCAGTATCAGGGCAAGGACACCAGCAGAGGCAGAGTGGAGGGCTGCCTGGGGAAAGATGATGGCACCTGTGTTTTGACACTCCACAGGACTCTGACAGGCAAAATCCACCCACTCAAGAGGGTTATTGTGAGGGGAGAGTATCCAAATCTGACACATTTCCCTGGCTGGGACCTAATATCTTGCTTTCAAAGCTTCAGTGAGGGATGGTGTACTTGTGCAGACTGGGTTTTGTAATAGAGACTCTGGCAGCATCAGCATGCGGATGCGCTGCTCTGATATTCAGCGGGCTCCCTGTCAAATGAGAGGGGACGAACAAGATAATGAGCCAAGGAGAGAGAAGCCTGGCATGGGTAAAAGCCGTAAAAGAGCTTGAACGTTATCTGTGTATTTTAACCCTAGTAGCTAAATTATTTTTTGGATGATCTAGCATGCTTATATGAGGACAAAATGGTTTTCTAGCCAGTGTGGACATTTAAAGTAATTTTTGAATCCCTTTCAAAGCTTCATTAGTATCTGCAATTATGGGCAGCTACAGTGCACTTGACCCAGCGTGCTAGTGTCACCAGGCTAAGCTAAATGAATCAAAAAACTTTTTATTACAGTCTCTGACCCTGCTTTGGCTACAGGCATAGGGAATGGGTAGAAAAATCTTTTACCTGTACCAGGCAACCAAGTCCATGCATCTATGTAATACGTGTTCCTCTTAAAACCATTTTTGTTTGCTTATAAATGCATTTAATACTTAATTGAGGTTATGGAATTTTTGTTGTATTTAAAATGTTAAATAAAATGATGGTTTCCAGTGATGAGAATAATTAAACATGCAGGATATAATGAAACTTGATAGAGACTCAGCTGCTGTCCCCCCTATTAGTGTGCACAGCTGTGCATGTGTGTCAGCATTTGCAGGTTAAAGAAGCAATTAATCTGAGCAGGGTGAACGTGAAACTCTTACTTAAGCACACAGACAGATTGTGAACCTCAGTCCCTGACTTTTTTTGTTAAGTTTGCAACTCAAATTGCAACCAGCTAAGTAAGTCTGTTCTTCTCAAATCCCACGATTCTAATCAAATATGAGGGGTGATACTGGTGAATGATGTCCTGGTGGCATAAATCCACATTGCCAGCAATTTATGTACATAGTGTTAACTGACACAGTGATTCATATCTGCTATGATTAAGAGCTGAATAGCTTTGTAGATATTGATATAGTTTCTGTGGGGTTAGATTATTGAAACAAAATGTCAAGGAGTAACTTTTGATATATTTGCTCACAAACTGGCCTTGTGTGCTTGGGCAAGCTCCTGAGGGCTGTCAGGCATTTGGCACAAACAGCACTAATACTTACAGCAGTTGGTGCCCATTGCACTTTGTCAGGCTGTGAGATTTGCAGGGTGTACTTGCAGGCTCTGTGCCTCCTGCTGGGCAAACACGAGCTGCCAGGGCCTTTGAACATCCTTGTGCTCTGCGTGAGGTGAGAGGGAAGAGAGACAGGGAGTTGCCTGTTTAATTTCATTTTGAGAATCATACAATAAAGACGGTGCTATTGATAATCTGCTGAATGTACTGACACTCAGAAAGAATGGAGAAAGTAGGTTAATAAATCACCCAATATCCACTTTAGTCTGCATTTCAATTTTCATTTCTCAGAAACGCAAATTGCAGCTGTTCTTTAAGTTGTTTGATCTATCCTCTCAAGAAGCCAATTTTGTTTTTAATTTCCTCTGATGAGACTCAGAAGATGCTGGATAAAATATGAGGTGAGGTCTTTTATTTATTTATTTTTTTTGAGGCAGCCTTCTGTGTGTAACATCATGGTTTCCTCTGCTGCCAAGGAAAGTGCTCATGTCTTAAAGCATTCTTGATGGAAGAGTTGTCAATGAGAAGTGTAAAGCTCTAGCCTCCTCTGTAGTGGGGTTAAAGAAAATATAATCAGTAAAATGGGTGATCGAAGCAGGTGCAAGCCTTAAAATTAGTCAAAACATTTTGAAAGGGAAGGAAATATTAAAAAGACCTGAGCTGCAAAGGTTTTAGTGGTGTATTTCTTTCTCCCAGCTAAGCTTCAGTTAGGGAAGTTCCAGGTCTAATTCCCAGTGCACTCCATAATAATAAAGGTATTTTATTAAAATATTAGCAGCTGGGAAGGAACTTTGCAAAATGCTGTAAGAAAAGCTCTTCTGCATAAATAGGATTATATGGGAAGTTTTCAATATGGTAATTTAGTTGGGTATTTTTTTCTCCCAGTTGCTATGGGACTTTAAAGCCAGGGATGTAAACAGAGAAGTCAAATTTTTGAAACCAGCTGCTATATTACACATCACCAGCCATTGCTTTCATACATACTGTCCTGTCTGCAGTAATGATGAGAAACTAGAAAAGCAAAATTAAAATCTCTTTACATGACAGAAAAGGGCATTAATTTTGTATTAATTAATAGCATACTACAGAAACCAAGGAGGAATTAAAGGAACCTGATAGCATATTCTATATTTTCCCCTTTTTGTGCAGAACTTAATGTGCAGAGCATTAAAATCATTATATAGGTTAGTAATGGAATAGAATTCACAGAAAGCCTGCATTTGACTTTTTTTTGTTCGTTAATTATCTGTACCAATAGTTCTTTCTAAGAATATGTTTACTTGAAACTGTCAGGATTTGAGGATGCATTTCTATTAATGGGTTCTGTTAATGGGTTGTCCAGGAACTATTTGTCTAGTCTTTTCCCTGTCCAGGCATCTTCCTGCTTTGGACTGGTGCTTGCCAGTAAAGAGACCTGCTGCTGTTCTCCCTCTCGTATGGGAGGCTTGACATTTCCTTTAACAAGTGCTGTGTAAAATGGCCACTCAGGCTTCTTTCTGGACAAAACTCCCAACACATCTTTGGACAAGTCTCTTTTTGCATTGAAAGAATGTTTAAAGAGCTAAGACTGACAGTGTAGAAAGCCTCGGGGTTTTGTTTGGTCAAACAGTACTGCAGAGCCTAAATTCTGTCTGTGCCATGTGTCTTGTCCTCTCTAAACTCTGGATGGTGGGAAAGTCAGTGCCAGAGCCCAGAATCAACCTGTTGCTCTATTATGCACTCTTTGCCTGTTCTGGCTTTATTTCCTTTTTCCACTTCTTTTCATATGCAGGCCAGCGAGACTGAAATTTCCAAACTCATTTTCAGAGGAGATGAGAGTGACCAATCTTCTTGTGCTCAGGTTGGAACATAAAATTTGCTGCTTTGACTTAGTTTCCCTGCAGACTAGCACAAATTATAGAGCAGAAGGTGAAAAGGAGGAGAAAAATATAAATGAGGTGAGAAAATGGAAACAAGCAAAGAGGACAGTGAAAGAGTGTGAAGAGAAAGGGGGAATTAGGAAATAAACTCAACTGTGCAGAGCAGATGAATGCCTTAGGAGGAGAATTAGTGAGGAAAATGAGTCTGTTGTGATTTTTTCGTTACTACTACTGGGAAGGCTCCAGAAATGACCTAACGATGGATGCTGTAAAACAAGCTATTTCTTGAAGGGAAATATGCACTACTTGTTTTAGCATACGTTCATGGAGAGCTGCAGATAACCACTGGAAATAAGGTAATGCTTTTCTAGCTGCTGGTGGTACCTAATCATCCTCTCTCATCAGTCTTGTATCTTTTTTAAACAGATTTGCCCTCTGAAGTGCCTGGAGTGGGGTAATTTAAATTTCCAGGCAAAGTGGTAATTAAATTTCCAGGTAATTAAATTTCCAGGCAAAGTGAAGGCTGCAAGGAAAGGGAGAAAAGTAAAATGCTTACCTCCTTGCAATCAGTGGGACTTGCCTGTTTTCCCAGAGGAAGCCTGGTGTGGCACTTACCCTGAACCAGGTTTACTAGGCTGGCAAATTGACTACAGGACTACCCACAGCAATACTTACCTGTGCCTACTTTGCCATGAAGTCTTCGGTGTTATGCGTGACAGAAATTTGCACAAAGCTCTTGAGTAAGCCTGGTTAGCTCAAATAATTTGATTTTATGGTCAGGTTATCCAGCCAATCTTCCAGAGCTTAGGGTTTGATTCTGAGATTGTTTCACTGTAATAGGGAGTGACCTGGGAGCAAGTTGTGGAGAGGTAAGGCTTCAGATGCAGAATTCATGACGTTTGACCCTATAACTCTGTGCTCAGTTGAGTCATATTCTGTGGATAACAGAAAGGATAAATATATTTAAATGCAGTCATGGCAGTTTTGAGGCCAGAATGGCCATGGGTCTGGCATGGGGTCAAGCATTTTAAGTTGCATTTAATCAGTCAAGAATATGGATCCAGGGTGTGACTTTTCATACAGCGACAACTGTTCACTGGCAGCAAAAGCCAGGAGGGATAAAGAGGCAGAAAATGTCAGCAAGGTGTCTGGTTAACCAAAATAGAGCATGGGGGGTTTGATGTGGGTGGGGAAAAAATGGAACTCCGTGCCCCAAAAGTTGGAACAACTGCTGCAGAAAGTTTTGTAACAAGTGCCACAGGAAGCAGGGCATTGTGTCTCCCCATTTCATTCCTCGCTTCCCTACTGGGAGTGCCAATTAGATCCAGCTCTGATGGTGGCTTTTTGACACTTTTGCTCACTGGGAAATGGACTCACGCTAGTATTTCATTGCATTTAGGCTTTTAAAGAACATCAGAGAGAAATGACTTTCAGCTACTCTGTCTGAACTGGATGTTAGCCAAGACTCCACACAGAAATGGAGAGAAGGTCTTGGTTTGACATGACTATTCCCTAGTGTGTCACAAGCTTTCTGCAAATGTACTGGGTACCCTCAGTTGTATGTATCTAGTAGGAGTGTGTGCACCTCTGATTATTTTAGGTGCTATTGCTGCACTATTAGCATTCACAGGCAAAACCTATTAGAGGGGAAGGGATTTGGGATTTTATGTGAAAAGAGTTTTGCATCCAAGTCCCCCTGAAAATTAACTCAGTTCATGTGACTACCCCTAAACTTGTGAATTTGACCTCTGGTCCTCACAAAAATAATGCTGAAAGTGAGACTTCAGTCCAGTTGTCTTTTCCAGACATCAGCTGAGGCTTTACATAACTATCATGAACCTATTTGTATTTGCTATGTCTGTGTATTCGTGTTTTACATTTTATATGCTTTCTGAATGTTGTAATTGCTGAGATATACTATAGATAACATCAGGATGGGATGATCTTCATAGAAGCATAGAATGGTTTGGGAAAGGGATCTTAATGATCATCTGGTTCCCTCTCCCTGCTCTCAACCTTTCTCTACAGCAGGTTGCTCAAAGTCCCATCCAATCTGGCCTTGAACTCAGGGGTGTTTTTCTTAAAGATATACCCCCAGAGTTTTCTAGTTGCTTATTTAGCTATTTTTCTTGTATAATTTAAATGTTTCCTCTTGTTTGATCTCCTGCAGACATGGAGAACCACCGGTTCCCTTTCTTCTTCACCTTCATGAACTCAAAGCTGCTGTTACTTCTCCTTCCTCTATCAGTAAGTGTTTTCTTTCTCAGGGGAAACAGCTTGTGACCTGCAGTTGGAGGATGTTTTTGAGGCCACTTATGGTGCTCCTATGTTGTGCCCAGTTGGTCCCTATTTGCCTTCAAGCCAATGCTTTCCAGCAGTATATAACAGCAGCCTGACAGAAGCTGAAGAAGGAAAAAGATTGACTGTGCTTATGTTCCTTTCTAAAATGTTCACCTCCCTTGTGCCAGCCAGGCATCTTGGGCTCGTGCTGTCCTTGTGAGTGGCATGTACCCCAGCCCACCCTGTGCCAAAATGTCACCCTGCAACTCCTCCACAGCTGACATGCTCCTGCCTGCATCTCATTCTTTGTGTGTTTGGCCCCACTGTATCCTTCACCCTTTTGTCAGGATGCATCTGGGCTTTCCTCTGCCACACTGCCATCCTGCTTGGGGGATGGTGTGTGGTGGCCATGCACCAAGGGCCATCTCTGCTTTGGGACAGCAGGGAGACAGCTGAATTTTTTCAGCTGATCTGCATGTGTACATACACACGCTGGGCTGGTCTCAGAAATCCTGTGTTTATATGCAGACTCACTTCTACCAAATGAAGAGCCTCTTCTATTTACAGTTTTAGGATATGTGTGTATGAATTTCCCTCATTGCTTGGCTTTTCTTTATTGACTGAGTATATTAGTGATTTTATTTTATTTTTTTCATTCTAGTCTTTTTCAAAAATTTCCAGCAGATATAGTGGATCAGGCATAACAAGTGATGCCAGAGCAGGAGAGAGAAGAGTTGATGGAATGTTTGTGAAGAGAAAGGACTTAGATACAGCTGTCTGTATGCTGATTACCAGTGGTTTGGGGACACAATAAATAATACTGCTATTTGCTTGGCTTATAAACACACACAGCTAAAATTTAAATTTCTCACCCTGTTATATCATTTTTTAAGTTATGCAGCTGTAGCAAATGAGCTAAAATGTTGCCTGTTGCAGAAGGGATGTAGCTCCAGCCTTGGCTGAAGGAGGGAGAGCTGTCCTTGGCAGTGGCTGTTTACACCAGTGCCTCCACCCACAGCGTGTGGTGATATGCACCAAATAAAAAAGATAAAAAATCTGTTCATGGGTTCACATGGTATCCTCCTGACTAGCTTTTGAGTCCTTCAGCAGCCATGGTACCTGAGCAGCCAGTGGAGCATATCTGTATCAGCTACAAAATGAACAAAAATGGGGCGCAAGCAGATGTTCAGCCCCCACTCCCTTCCAGTGGGAAAGACACAGGTTTTGTCCATGGGCTTGCCCGTGGCTATGGGGATGTTACACTCCATGCCTGTCAAATAAATCTGTGTCCTCTCTGGAGCTGCTCATTTGGGTGTCTGCTTAGGAGGTGGCATCTTCTTGATGAGCAGTATTCCATGCCCAGTTATGTGCCACCCAAACTTTCCCACAGCACTATGGTTCTGGATCTGGGTTGGATTTCAGGTCTGGTCTGAGAAATAACATGAAATTACTATGGATGACTCATCTGTAGGGAAATTCTTCAGCCTTCTTGATCTCTTTAGAGCAGCCAAGTCTGAAAATTAGACATGAACTTTCCTAAAGCTTATTTTGGCTCTCATGAGGGCTGCAATAGAATGACAAGCAGCACGCTGCTTTCTTTATTGTTTCAGTTCAAGGACTATCTACAAAGAGTCAGAGTCTTGTGCTTAGCATTACACAAAATTATTCATTTCCTAGCTATACAGAAAAGTGATTGAATTGCAGATGATTAACATATGTTATGTTTTCTCTTCTAATGCCTTCCCGTCTTTTTGCGGTGCACCTTCGTAAACGGCATCAGAGCACTTTGCTTCCAAGGAGCTGTCTCCCTCAGAAACCTATTATCAAGGCTATTTCAGAAAAGTTGCACTTCCTTGGTACATCTGGTAGACTGGCTGCAGAATCCAAACACATAATTGCTGCAGCAACCTGACCTACGCCAGCCAACGTGTTCCAGCTCCTAGCTCTGTTCAAGGGCTGTTATTTAAAGGACTCCTCTCCAGGGTAAAGGCAGGCTTTTTTTGCTCTGAGCAGTTTTGCTAGGACAAAGAACCCCTTAACAGCTTTCCTTTAGAGTTGCTTCAGTTTTTTATAAACAAATCTGGCTGCCACGCTGGATCATGATCAGCAGCATGGAGATTTTATCAGCCTGTGTCTGGCACACAGGTGCTACTGCTGATTAGCACACAGCTGAGATAGGCTGGGTACACCAAACTGGCACCTAAACTACCAAGTTCTTCTCTGTCTTGTTTTTGGCTTGTTTTAGAGACAAGTACAGTGGTGTTTTGTTCTGAGACTGAGGCAAAGACTAACACAAGGCATTCAGCCCTGCTGAATTTTAGGAATTTTCTGTTGTTTTGCAATGTTAATTTCCTAATCATCAGAACAGCGAATGTCATCTCATATAAAAGAGTAGATGATAGAGCCAGAAGGGACTGTTGTGATCATTTTTTGTCTGACTTATTGCATCACACAGGCCAGAGGAATTTTTATATGAACTGGGACAAGGCTTCAAAGGAGACAAAAATCTAATCTTGATTTAATCACTAGATACAGAGAATCAGCCAGAATACTTGGTAAATTTTCAAGCAGCTAATTGCTGCCATTGTTAAACAACTAATTGCACTGCACTTCATTTCTCTTTTGTCCCCTTTCAAATTAGGTCATTTGACCTTGTTACACTCTTGTCTGATGAATTGACAATTACTTAAATTATGTTGTATTCCATGTCTTGGTCCCTAAAAATTGCAATCAAGCTTCTCCCTTAACTTTGTCCTTGGTAAACTAACCACTAGACTGCAGAAGTCTCTAACTCTACGGGAAGTTATTTTGTTTTTTGTAATATTTTTTTTTTTTTTTCTCAGCTATTCATAGAAGTTTATCCAGTTCTGGGCTCCCCAGCACGAGAGAGATGGAGCTACTGGAACAAGTGCAGCCAAGGGCTGCAAAAATGCTGGAGCACCTTCCCTGTGAAGAGAGGCTGAGAGAGCTGGGACTCTTCAGCTGAGAGAAGCAAGGCTCAAGGGGGAACTTATCAATGTGTACATACACCTGAAGGGAGGGTGCAACAGGACAGAACCACGATCTTCTCAGTGGTGCCCAGCAACAGACAGGAGGTGATGGGCACAATTAGACACACAGCAGGTTCCCTTTGAACATCAGAAAACACGTTTTTCCTGTGAGGATGACCAAAACTTGGCACAGGTTTCCCAGAGAGGTGGTGGAGTCTCTTTCCTTGGGGATATTCAGAGTCTATCTGAACATGGTCCTCAGAAACTGCTATAGGTGACCCTGCTTGAGTGGGGCGGGGGGAACCAGGTGAGATCCAGAGGTCCTTTTGAGTCTATTCAGTGATTCAGAGTCTTTCTTACATGGCAGACAGTGAGATTTAGCACAGGGTTCTGGAGAAGGTGCATGAGAAAGAGTACCACACCAGGTATAATAAATGAAGGCAAGGAGAGGTGAGTTGAGCCACAGAGGAAGGCAGTGTTGGAGCTAGGGTCTGTCCTGTTTTGCTAATCCTTGCTCTTGCAAATACACAGGTCTTTGTTTCTTCTTAGAGAAATAAGAATCACCTGTTTTAAGGATTTTTCTAGAGAATTTCAAAGTGTTTTTTCTCTTTATTTCGAAATATTTACATGGTGACTTACATGATGTCACCCAGCAGCTCAGACACACACCTGGCTACACACCTTGGCTTTTGAGGAAAGCAGAAGCAAAGATCCATCCATCCATCCATCCATCCATCCATCCATCCATCCATCCATCCATCCATCCATCCATCCATCCATCCCCTCTTGCTATCATGAAGGAGCAAACTTACTGAATAGCAAACTCCATTTGCAGAAGTACTTTTGAGCTGGGTTAAAACCAAGCTGGATGTGGAAAATTTCCTCCCAGCTCAGAGAACAGTGGTGGAAAATAAAAAAAGAACCTTAAAGGGTTCAGGGTTCATATTTAACTGAGATACTTTTCTGTGCCTGTCAATTTATGGTGCTGCAGGTAACTTTTTAGCTAGGTCAGTGGTTTGTGTGTATCTAGTCAGATGAGTGGCAAAATTTTGCTCTGAATGGAATGCTTCAACAAAGCTCCATAGATTTATGCTGATATAAACCTCTTGGAAATTGTACTTTCTCAGCAGATCTAACAGACGTTATGAACAGTACTTCTGAAATCAGCATTTAAATAACATTTCAAAACCACTAGAAACCTCATTATCCTGAATATATCGTTTTACTGGTCATACAAGTAGTGGAAACACTGTGAAACAAATGTGCAGCTTGTAACCAAGGAAAAAACAACAGTACTGCCTAAACACTTTGTTGATAAACATCCAGTTAGCCACTAGGTACCTGTACAGATCAGTAAATTTCATTCCCTGAAACTTTGTAAGTTAAGAGTAATCTAGATATAAATATCCATTCCAAATGGGAATTTCTTTCTGAACTTGCCACAGGTCATGATAAATACAGTTTTTAACAATATAAGTGATGTCTTGCTGTTACCCAGGTTTATCTAGGAAAGTATAGCTAAACCTGTAATCATCATTAAACAGGATTGCATTTTCCATTTTAATTCTGGAAGTGTAATTCTCAGTCCCTACAGGAGTGCATGTCCTCATGTAAATGTGCATATGTTGCTTTCCTAAATTCCCCCTGACCATAGCTATGCCAATCTGTTGGAAAACTAAAAATTAAGAGTTCTTTTAATGTGTGTTTTAAATGACTGTTGTCTGCCTATTATTCATGAAGGAAAGCAGATTGTGAGGGGCTGTCTGACCTGGGGTAGGGAAGGGACCTGTAGCCTCTCTTCCTCATGAGCCCTGTCCATCCTGGTGAGAGGTCAACCTGAACTCCGTGGTAGGAATGTGGCCATGTCCCTGAAAAGCCTCCAACATCTTCCTGTCTTCTCCCTGTGATGGCATTATACCATCTGTGGCATCTGCCACCTCTGTCCTGGAAGCACAGGAACACAAGGGCCTGGTGGAACTAATGATGCTATTTAGTGGTGTGCACCTCCACATCTGCTAGCTGCAGATGCTTGTTGGGTAGCATTGTGCAGGTGGCAGCGTGGGCAGGGTGGAAAGCTTGCCTCCACATGGCCAGTAATCAGAGCAATGTGATCTTTTAAACAGGTGAAAACGTGGAGCTAGGGTAGGAAGGGGGCTGGGAATTTCATTGAGGTTGCTGTGGCACAGGTACAATTTCTCTTCTCCCAGTGTGCCTTGGGTAGATGCCAGGGGGCTGATGGGTTTTGCAGTGCTCTTGGTCAGTGAAGTATGTCACCTCTGGAGAAACACCCCCAGTGAGGCAGGGCTCCTCTGCCTGGGAAACCATGCCTGCCCTGGGAGGTCCTACAGCCTGGGTTTTGGGGAGGTGTCTCCCATTTGTCCTGCTCACTTCTTTGGGAAGACATTTCCATATTTTGTAATTGACATTTTCTGTGCCATTTTCTTCTTTCTAGGGGTCAGATGGTGACTCCTAGTCTATCCCCTCCTACCTACCCTGGTGACTCTGTGGCATCAGGGTAAAGAGCTTTTCTGAGAAGTCATTCTTCAAAGTCAATGAGCTCCCACAGACCTGGAAAAAATATTTTGGTATTATTTGTTCTAGTTTTTATTTCTTTACCCTCACTCCTAGGTGTTTTATTAATTCATTGGTTTTTCTGTCTCCTTTGCCAGCAGTTTCTATAGGCTGCATTTTTGTTGTGTAGTTTTGGGTTTTTTGGGAGGGTTTTTTGGTTTTTTTGTTGTTTTTTTTTCTCCTTCAGTGCAAAGCAGCATGATTCATTGTATTTCCTTCTTAGTGATCTCTCCTGGTTCCTCACCCCATGTTCTCCACTGATCAGACCCATTGGTGATTAGATGCTCAGCAGAAGTGATTTTGCAGCCTTTGACACCTTGCATCCCCTGCTGCCTGGATTTCAAAGAGGTAATCAGTCCCAGGGACCTGCCACTGACCCTTTGCTCAAGCTTTTGTCACTCACCTTTTACTGTCTCTTTTCTTAAAGAGCTTGAAGTATCTTGATTCTTCTGCGAGGGAAAAAAGGACACATGCACTGAAACCATAATGATTTTACCAGACTTTCACAGTACTTTCACCTGAAATGGTATCAGATAGTGCCTCTGTATCACATCTCTAATACCTTTTGAAATGAAATCTTCAGCTCCTATTCAGAGATCCCCCTTTTGTTCACTCAAAGCCAAGGGGACAGTCAGTGAGCAGGGGAGGTGGTTCAGGTCAGTACTGTCCCTTTTAACTCCTTGTGCGCCGCAGCAGCGAGTGCGGGGCGCCTCTGCCAGACAAGGTGACTCCTTTGGAAACCTCTGCGGGATTCCCAAAGGACTTGGGTGCAGACAGTGAGGCTGTTCCCAGTGCTAGCTGTGAACAACTGAACACAGAGAGATGTGAGCACTCAGCCAAACTGACTTGCACATTAGGAGGAAAGCTATTTTTCCCTGGGTCTTACTGTTTGGTTTCTTGAACCGAAATGTCTGACCATGAGCAAGTCTGCTCTTGGAGTCAGTCTAGCAGCATTTTTTGTGTGACTTACAGATAACATCTAGTGCCATAGAGACTGAGAAGATATTTATACATATTTTTCACATTATGTTTGAATTGTTATGAACATTAATAAAGCAGCTAAGACTAAGGAAACATATTAGTGCTATTTAGAATATTTAAGTGGCCATGATTTCTCCAGAGATATAAAATTCTGCATCAAAAATCCTAAAGGCTACATTAAATCAATTGCAAACACAGAGAAAATTGACTTTTAAAAGTATGAAACCAAAAATTCCTATAACTCATCCCAAAGCCCCTTGATAAGTCTTTGATGAATATATCAGAAAAAAAAAAAAGGAGCTGGAAATTTATTTCCAAAGGCATAATGTGTTATTTTAATTTTATTTTTTCTTCAATAAATGATAAATTTGAAATATTTCCTTTGGGTTTCACTGTAAATAATGAAGTAATAATGTTGTATTTATTTTTATTATTAAACATCTCAGAGAAAAACAGCTTCTGGATTACCTGAAGTGCGCTGGCAACATAAGTAGCAACAGACTTCCAGATGAAGAAGCCTATGTGGAACATGTAGAATGGTAAGCAAAACTTGTGTGCTGAGTCTTATGAAAAGTGTAAGAAAAGGAAATTCTGCAGCTTGGGTTCCAACATGCATGTTTACTTTTAAATCTAAATGTGACCAGACTATTTTAAATTAATGTAGACTCTTTTTTTTTTTTTTTTAATTTTCCCTTTTTGTTAAAAATGTTTCATAAATTGTGGTATTTGTGCCTTCATTATTTGTAATTGTGCCAGGAAAAAAATTGTATAAAAAACTGCAGATGTTGGATTTACTGTAAATCAATCACTGTCATGTTTTTGTTTTTCTGCCTGGTCACCTGGGTAGTAGTGCTATTCTTGTTCTTTAGTTGGATGAAAATCTTTATGAACTGGTGACTAGCTAACTGGAAGCTTCAGATAAATTCTCTTGTTTGAGATATCAATGTACATAGATCAGAGGAATATGTATGGGGCAGTGGTACAAGTGTAGTAGTCTTTGCTTAATAAAATGGGAGTCAGAATCTAATGCATTTAGATAGATGTGATTTTGTTAAGACTCCTTTACCTACATTGAGAGTTTCTTGCAAAAGGTTTCTTGGCCTTTTTTTGTCATCTAATGGTTTCATCAGATGTGTATGTAGAGAGTTTTTTACAGTTTGCACTGCTAGATAATGATATGCCTGGTAATTAATCCTTAGCCACTTGCTCTTCTTTATTTGAGTTTGTTTGTGTGTTTGTTTGTTTTCTTGTTGGGAGTATTTTATTCAGTTGTATGTTTTCTGAAAAGGAGCTCTTTCTTACTCTAGAAATCCTCAGAAATGTAGAACCAAGGAAGCTGAGGGTGTGTTGCTCAGAGGTCAGCAAAGGCAAAGCAGTGCTCTTGCCCTTGGAATGGAACGGTATTTCTGTCGCCTTATCTGTGTCCAGGCTCTGACTGAGGCAGTGGCTGGAGTGTGGGTTAGTCCAGCTACTGTAATGTTGTGCCCAGCCTTGGAAGAAACACTGCCATGAAATCTCTCTTGTGCAATATCTTGGCTTCATGAGTCCTTGGTGAAAAATCAAATGGATTTTGTTCAAGTCTAATAGCGGGCAAGAAGGGCTGGTAATCTTAGCTCAGATATCACAGTGGCACCTTCTGTAAATCAGGCAGAGTTTTATCTGGGATTTCTGCTGTAAGAAACCCCCCATTTTGCAGGGGTACAGGGAAGCTTATGGGAGTGTGTCTCCACAAAGGCACAACTGTGCTCACAGAGCTTCTGTTAACTCAGCTGCAATTAAGAGGAAGCTGAACTTGAATCAATGGATTGGGCTGTAGTCTAGTCATCTAAACTCCCTATCTTTCTCCTATGAACACTGTGGACATCTTTTTTAGCAAGTTTTTTAATCTTTCCATCTGCAGATGAAGTGTGGTAGTATTTATATTCCTCTCCATGGTGTTCACCAAAAAACAAGTGAAGTCTTTGAGACAATGAGTATGTGGAAATGCTACAGCCTTCAGCCAAGGAGTAGAAATGGAAGGGATTTAATTCTGAGGTTTTAAATGTGGAAAATTTGGTCTACGAAATGAGAATGGCTTTTACTTCTTGTGATCTGGAGTTCATGCCATTCTGAAGTAACATCAGGGGGTCTTGACAGAAAGGGTAAAATTATGTATTTAGTTTTGGGGAAAGCCATGTAATGTTTTATTCTCCTTTGCATTTGTCAGTATTTATTTACATATACCCAGTCTGCTTGCCCATAGAAGACCCTTCAACATCACACTGCTGCAGTGGCATGGTGGTCTCAAGATGCACCAGGCTTTTAAAACTAGTGGTGCAGCAAGCACTTGAAATTGTGAACTGCAAAGTATTTCCCAAGAAGCTCAGGAGGCTCCAGGCCCTGGTCCTGCAATGGTAACCTGGTACACACAGAGCTGGAGTTCCCTCTGGGAACTTCACAGCCTCATCCATCACACTCTGACACAGCCTGGGCAGTGTGGGTGTCTGGTCTGACAGCTGTCCTCAGAGGAGGAGAAAGCCATGTGCTTCCTCTGTGGAGCAGCAGCAAAATTTGGCCCAAGAGCAGAGCCAGGACTTAAAGCCACACCTCTGAAGCCACAGAGAGGTGCTCTTATTGCTGTGTCTCTTGTTATTACACATCTGGTCTGTGCTTGTCGAAGATGTGGCACAAACATGAAGGAGCAGGAGAACAGAAAGGAAATATGTGGAGATATTTCTCAGGGTGTTTGAAGACCTGTGAAGGGACTTGAAATAAACAGCTTTTGTGCTTGCACACAGGCGCAAATCCTGATGTTGCCTCAGGCTGAGCAGGAGGTGAGAACAGAGCTGTGTAATCCTGGTGGAATGCAGAGCCCACAGCTGGAAGTCCCTAAGCACTGGGTGGTTCTGGGACAGGCACACAGTAATGTGTTGAAATATAAGCTGGATAATACAACAATTTGAGCTTGGCAGAGTTCAGATGGAAATGGAGAGAGAATTAGAAAAATCGTATAATCCTTTCCTCATACACAGCTTGACTCAAGGTAGATTTGGTGGAGCCCTCTAGCCAACTTCAATTAGTAGTTCCTGTGCAGTCCCTCACTTCCAAATCATGTAATGCTGTAATAACTGTCTGCTATTTAAAGTCAAAGAAAGAATATTAAACTACTGCCGTCTTTGAAGTTCACAGGCAGGGAATCATGGTTACTAAAGATTATTAATTATCTCAGTAGTCAAACTACGCTAGGCAAAATTCCAGTATAAACGCCAGACAGTGAGTCTGATGTTATGCTGCAAGATTTCCTCAGAATAATGCCCACAAACCAAGAACAAAAACCGTGTGCAAACTCTAATCTCATTGAAACAGCCTGCAGAGGTACATATATAAATCAAGGGTTAAGCAGGAATGTGTTTTTCTGAGGAAAGGCACTTTCTGTGTTTAATTAACAGAATGCTAATTGGGCAAATGAGGGAGAATTAAAAGTGAATCACTGAGTGTCTGTAAGAAATTGGTGGTGAAGCTGTTAGAGCTCACTACTTGACCTGTGCATGGAAATTGTTAGTCAAGAACAAATCCTAAATTTGAAAGTTGTAATGAACGCTAAGATGCTCAGAAAAATCTAAATCCCTGACAGTGACCATATTCAGAGAAAAAAACACACCTATTTTATCCAGAAATATGTGAATGCTTTGTATGAGCTGACCTCCTTGCACTGACTGCAGTTTTATACCTCATGACCCTGCAAGTAATATTGGAGGTTTTTCCAATGAGGAAAAAAATGATGCATCTTTTGTATTCATCAGAGCTGAGAGCAGGGAGGAAAGGATGTCAAAGAATATGTTTTTGCTCATGGGCAGTCACATTAGAAGGTATTTAGGAAAGTTTTTATTCATAAGAAATGGGACCATGCATGTCACTGTGGTTACCAAAAGTATAATTTAAAGCACAAGGTCGTTGAGCAGCACAGGTAGGAATGCGATAAATGTCTGAGTCTTATGGAGAGGGAAAAAGCAAAAATCTCTGAGCCCATGCTCATATTTGGCAGACTGCTCAGGAGGAGCTGCTCTTTGGTGGTTAAGCCCACGATAGGGGCAGCAATGAAAACTTCCAATCCTTTCAGTGGCTCTCTAGGCACAGTGTGTGAGCTGCTTGGAGCAAGCCCCATTGGGCATTGGTAGTGCTGGGATGATGAAGAGAGATTTTGCAGGCTGAGAAGGCTGTCCTGCAGTTCTCTTTTGACAGCCCTCACTCAATGGCCATAAAGTCCAGAGGACCACGTCCATTTTTGTGGCTGTACAGAGGGAAACTGCCCAAGGCAGTGAAAGCAGCAGCCCAGCAGAGAAAAACAGTCAGTGTTCCAAGAGGTCTTCCAAAACACTTGCAAAGTTAAATAAACAGCAAATGATTCCAATCGTGTGCAAAAATCATCTAGGCTGTAGCTGGAAACAAGGCTGTGTGAAGCACTTCATTCAGTCTCCTCTTATATGCATGCTATTTTAAGGACTGGAAAGAGGCAAAGTGATGAACATGGAACATAAGGTCCTCTGGCTCTTACAAGAGGAAAACAAACCACATGTTTTAGTTGTCCTTCATCCTAAGATAGTGACAGCAGGCTTGAGATATGTTTGTAGCAGTGTCCTGTGTCTGATACATACATATATATATATATATATATATAAGAACATATGTATCATCTTTAAAAAGGCATTTTTCAAAATTAATCTCTCAGCCTATAATTTAGTTCTGAGCTGCAGATATTTTATTTCTTGGTGTATGCCAGACACTTCTCTGGCATGTTCTGATTCAGTGGCCCTCCCACATCAGCTCTGGGAAACATAGTGACTGAGCCAATGCCTCTGAAATGAATGGGTATCATTCCATCAGCCTGGGGTGGCCCTGGCAGCAGTGTGTGCATCGTGAGGGCCAGCAGGCTGACAAGTGCTGGGCTGTAGCCCACATTTGTCCATCTGAGCTTCCTCGCTTCAGTCACTCCCATGACAAAATCAGGATCTATTGGATTTGTGCAATAATATACTGTTTCTTCTCCTGCTACTAGTGACAGCATTTATTTTTTCTTCTTGTGTCAAAGTCATGATTTGGACTAAAACTGAGCGTGTTCCTAAAGCTACAATGAATGGTCAGAGCTGAGTGATTGCATTGGCACCTAGTACATTTGATGAGTGTCAGGATCTTGGATTCATGCATTGTTTTCTCAAACATTGAAAATGATCTTTAGCATATTATGGGCCAAATTTTCCCTGACACTTGGGACACTTAGAAGATTTGAGGACAGAAATGCATACCAAGTTTTGCACATGGAAATTAAACAGGGTGTGAAATCTCATTAGTGCTTTTGAAAGACTGATTGTGTGCTCGATTTGGGTATGACTGGTTGGGTGGACTGTGCATTTGTTCATGCTTTGCAAATTCACTTAGATTTTATTCCAGAGCATAGGATTTTTTTTTTTTTTCTTTTTGGAGAAGGAATTTAATTTCTGAGGTGAATTAGGGTAAGAGTTGATTGAGCTGAAATATCACTATTTTCACTCCAGAGATTATTATGATTATCAGTTGCAGACAAAAAAAAATAACCTCAAACCAACCAAAGCCAGCTACAGTTGCATATCTTTTAGATGCTGCATGATGCTATTTTAAGAAAGTATACAAACCAGTAAGTCGTAATTGGTAAAATAATGTTTAACTGAATCAGATGCCATGCTTGGTTACTCTGTCCTGCCTCCTGCAGCTGGCAGATGTTGGCAGGGTGTTTGCACCTGCAGTGAGCTGTGTTTTTGAGGGCTGTATGCCAGCACAGCATCTAAATGATTCTTCAGCAGGCCTGTCTACCCTTAGGATGAAAGACATGTAAGCTGGCCACAGCTGCACCCCAGCTGGCTCAGTTTGTGTCTCACTGTGGCACAGCAGAGATTTTCCAAAGTCCTCTGAAGCATTGCAGGGGACTGGAACCAGAAGTAATAAGCCTGGCTGGGCATGAGCTGGCTCCAAAGGAAGCTAGAGGTGAGACCACTGCACTTTGCTCCCAAATCATTTCCTGTTCTAGTTCAGCACTTAGCCGACTGACACTTGGGCGAGCTTTCCCTGGAGCAGCTCCAATCAGGCAAGGTTTTCTGAAATCCCTTCCATGCCTTTGGAGAGTGGGCATGCAATTTCCAGGGCTGGATCTGGTCCTCATAAGCATGGCACTAAAGGATAGGCTAATGAGCCCCACTGGGCTTGCACGAGTCAGTCTCTGCATGAATGGCATGGCCTGCTCCAGAGAGAGGGGAAAGGGAGCACTGTCTGCCTGGCACAGGTTCCCTTTACAAGAGGGAGGTGGAGGTACAATGTGATGTGAGTACAGGTACAGACCACAGACCACTGAAGGGGCTTTTTCCATAGAGTTCACCAGTGAAAGAATTTTTTTTTGTGTGCGTGGTGGCACTTGGGTTTAAATGGAAAGCTCAGACTTCCTAATTTTCAAGCAGACCCCTTCCTGCCTGGCAAGTGTCCTTGGACTCAGAATGCCAGAGGAAGAGCCATGACCCAGCTCCAGAATTCCTGGTCCAGCACTGCTGGCAGCAAAGCCCAGCAGTGTGGCCCAACTGTGCACAACCCCAGCTGAGACTGTGGCTTTACTGGTGTCTATTTCCATGCAGCTTCACTGGATTAAAGCTGATTCCAGCTTGCCTGTATGTACTGAAATGATGTCTCTGACTGCAGCACAAGAACACCCTGTGTACTGATTTAAGATCCACACAGGAAAACTGTCCTAGGATACTCAAGCTCACTTGTATTCAAAGCACATGATTCATCCTTTAAGTCTGTGATAAATTTTACAAACATATGTATAAAATTACCAGAAACATTGATATAGAAACAGTATTGAAGCAAAACACCTGTAATTTCATAAATAAGGAGAACAAATATTTGCTTTTTGAAATCTAATTCTGGTGCAGGAAAGGAACCTGTAGATAATTGCTCTTTTGTGCTAAACACCCTTGCTGGCTACTTCAACATTAACATTAGTTATTCAGATTACTGACATGGTTTGAACTGATACAGTACTGATAGTTTGGTTTTATATTTTTTCTTCATATAATATGGTGGACTTGCAGATGTGGACTTCTGAAGTCCTCAGAAGCTGCTGTTATGGGTTCCCTCAATGCCAGGAGCATTGCATAGTGCTGATCACAGCCTTCATAATTAAAATAAAACCCCAAACTACAAACCCAAACAAACTGTGGGGAATGGTTTTAAATGCAGCTATAAAAACCTTGCTGGCAAGAATTTTAGCATGCCTTTCTATATTGGCTTCAGTTTTTGGTTTCTTGCCATTTTTCCTAAGGTCCAGGCTTTCTCTCTAAGTCTCTGATACAGGACAAACAAGTCCCTGCAGCCAAAGACATTTCAAAACCTTAAAAAATTTCCTGTGCAGTCAGTCAGGTCATCCAGTTTCAAAATCAATTCTTGTTCATCATTGGTGGTGGGTCTGAGGTGAAATACCAATCTCATTGATTTTGGCACAGTTTAGATCCAACCTGAGTGGAAGGCATGCTCAAAATTGTGATGTGAGATGGACTGGCAGTGCTCTGAGATTAAAAAAATCGCCTTCCGTAAAATCTAGATGTAATTAAGAAACTCACATTTCTCCAATCTGAAATAAACTAAAATCTTAAACAGCAGCACAAGGGATCCTGGAATGTAGCCTAGGATACACCCAGGATACTCTTGTGCTCCTCAGTTCCCTGCTCTCTTTCCTTTGGGACTGGCACATTTTACAGCTGACAGCCCTGGAACTTATTTTATGTGAAATGTTCCAGGGAAATCATTAGAAATTAGATCAAAACAGAATTCAAAGAAACCTGAGGGGTTAGAGAAAAGTGCTGAATTTCTTGCAGTCCTTACCCTGAATTCAGCAAACCTTTGGAGGCAGGTCATCTAGGATAAAAAAGCCATGTCAGGTCACAACAATATGCCTTTTGACAGCATGCTTTCTTTATCAAAATGACCAAAAATCTTCCAGTGTTTTCCTTCATGGTGATGAGGAGGATTTTGAGATCCAGTGACTTTATTAATAGTGCTCTATCCCTTCTCTTGACTCAGTGAAGTTTCTCTGGCATACAGGCTCACTTGGTTAATGAGATGTGACACTTGGCATGCTACTAATAAGAAGGAGAAATGGGAAGAAATGTATGCATCACTTCTGAAATGTTGCTGCAGGCCCCTTTTCTGTACATCTGGTACATATTTCTAATCTTTTGTTTTGCAGAGTAAGGTGCCAGAAATGTGGGAGTCATCAGCAGTTAGTTATTTTCATAAAGAAGATGCTGAAAATCTATGTAATTACAGACCCATTTCAATTTTATTCTCTGCAGTTGAATTATTTCAATGTCTTTTTTATAGTCAAAATGAACAAGTTTAGTTTACAAATATTTTATTACCATTAGGGTAACTTGATTTCTGTTATCATCATTTTACAACTGTAGTATTATTAAAAGTGACAAATGACTCCGTAGTCAATTGCTCTTCTGAATAAATGTCATTTTGTGTGGTGGTTTATTTCTTCTGCCAACCTTTGATCTAATGAGAGGCAGCAGATTTTATTTGGCTTTTTTTTATTTTTTATTTTTTTTACTCTGGCATGTGACAGCTTTGTCTTAGTGAAAAGAAACAATTCATTTTCAAGTGAGGCAGCTGGAAATTTTGCTGTAATGAAAGATTTGGCATTTGGCATGGCAACATTCAGGGATCCTACAGCAGGCTTTGGCAATGCCCTTATCTGTGTATTTCTACATTTACATCACTCTTTAGCAACAACAAAGAGATGCAACAGCTTTTTTCCCCTTTGTCTGAAGGCCTGTGAGGGGCTGGTCTGAAGCCCTGGGGATTTCAGCGCTTGACATTTTCCTGACCCCTGACTTCATTCAGTGATCGAGGCTTTTCTGGCAGTGCCATCCAGTGAGATCCACAGTGACTTCACTTTTAGGTACTGACCTCCCAACGTGCTCCTCAAATCCTCCCTGCCAGCACCGTGCTCCTTCCCAGAGGCTTCATGCTGGCTGCTGCCTCCATGTCCTTTCAGGCAGGTGTTTGATGCTGAAGGTGGCACCAGCTGCTCCTCTCCCTTAATTGACACCGAGTTGAAGTCGGACTTGAAGAGTTGGCCGAGGGTTTTTGTTTGTGATGAGTGTTTTCCTCAATCTAACTGCTCACACATGCTGGGGACAGCTGGTGTTTCCCACCTGAAGCTGTGGAAGTGAGCCCAGTCCTGGAGTCACTCCCCAGATGATGATTTGACTTTGAAGTCCTCAGTAGGCAGGTCCCTGTGTGTGCTTCACTCAGCTGAAGGACTCCTGTTACTCCATGCTTGCAATCTTTCTTTCTCATGTAAGTGGACTAGCAAAACCCTGGAATAACTCTTGCTCTATCAGTCAATGTCAGACAGCACTTACTCTTTAAGATCATAAAACCAATATAGATCTGAAATGCCAAAATCTTAATGTGAGATAAAAGTGGTAAACCTTTGATATTTGCTTCTCTGAAATAGTTGGCATCAATTACAAGCCAAGCTGAAGGATGTATTCTGGTTTTGGACAATTTACAGTTCAGGCTTTTTGATTATTTGTTCCTGCAGACAGCCAACTGATTTACTCATTTCCCCCTCTTTAAAACATTAAGTAGAAATGCTTGGAGGCTTTTTTCATTAAAAATTGGTGATGTTCATTTTCTAAAAATGAGGTTACAAAAACATTTGATCCTACATTTAAAGTATGCATTTCTTTTAAGGACACTGCAAAGGCCAGTCAGTATAAATTGTTTTGAGCACCCTGGTCTAGTTGAAGTTGTCCCTGCCCATGGAAGCGGGGTTGGAATTAGATGATTTTAAGGTCCCTTCCCACACAAAAGTTTATTTGATTTTATGAAATGCTGTAAGTGACTATTCTTTTCAGTGTTTTAGTCATTTAGACTAATCTATTTCAAAATCAGTTTATTTAGCTTGATCTCATATTTTTTGTAAAAGCTTGACAACCTGAAAATTGTGTAGCTTAAAAACAGCAAGGAAAAGAATGCAAATGGAGATGAGTGGAGAGGGAAAATAGCATGCCTTGGTGTAATCTTTGCAGGTATCTTGCTGCCAGGGATCAGGTTGGAGGCAGCCATGGCTCTGTTATGGCAGAACAGTCACAGTGAAGAGCTTTGGGGACATCCCAAAAACACTGTGCTTTCCCAGAGGTGCCCTCAGTGGGCATTTGTGTGGGAGCCCTGATCACCAGATCTGGAGATGCTGGAACTCCCAGACAGGTGCTTTTCATGGCCAGGTGATAAGGAGGCAAGGGCAGGGCATCACCAGCCAGAGCTGCACCCCCTGCTACCCAAACACGGAGAGTTGGAGCTGGCCAAGAGCTTTGGTGGGCCCATGGCATTGAGGTAGGAGCGAGGCCAGGCCAGGAAGGGCAGTTCCCAGGCTGGGGTCATGAGTGGCACAGGAAGGACTCAGCTGTAATGTGCCTGAGATGAGGAGAAGGGCCTGAGATTAAATGAAATGTCTGAGCACTGACAGGAGAAACACTTGCATGTGAGGGATTGCTCTTGGAGCCCAGCATGGGCTACATGTGGATGTCCCTGTTTGGTTAAGGATAATGGGGTTTAAGTTTGGTGTGTTATGTTGTCATTGCATTATTTTCTTAGCTTTTCTTTTAATGAAGCATGATTTTTCCTCCTGTCCTCCTGGGATCTTCTCATAAGCCCTTTGTAAAAAAAAGGGTAATTCCTTTACCTCCCTTGGCAAGCCAAAATCTGGTTTTCTGATTTTGGGATGGAAATGTGGCCATTGCTGTTTGTTTTATGCTGACATTTTTATTCAGTCCTTGGATTTAGAGATCCTCTCTGCTTTAGTCTGTGAATCCCTTTGCCATTACAGACATAACCCTGACTCAGATTTACTGGAAGAGCTAAAGAGACTTCTCTCTCCTCTTTTCATCAGCAGATATACTGTGGGTTCCAGCATTATATGGGGTGCTTATATGGTTGCAGAGAGGTCAGGACTCCATTCACCCCTCTCTGCATATTGATCTAGCAATACATGCTTCTGATTGAATCCAAGAGAAAATAATTCCCCACTAACTTGTGTGGCTTAGGGAGGGTGATTTGGGAGTCTGCCTCATCCAGTCTGGACTCTCTGAACACCACTGCTGTGTTTGCTCCTGCAGAGTTCAGCAGGTGTCATGAAAATGATCCTGCTTTTGCAAGAGCTGGGCTTTGGAGCTGGTTAATTGCATTGTGTTTAAGCATTAAAATTTTTGGCAGAAGGTTTTCTTTCTGCCACCAAACAATTGTTCACAAATGTTTCCATTATTCAGCCACCTGTAATGCATGCCTATCAAAGCAAGAGCAGTCCTATTAATAATTACTGTCAGCCGTGTGCAGTGATGCACTTTGCACATTCATTCTTGGGGTAATTCCAGTCAAATGGTGTATTTCAAATGTCAGCTTGATGTTCCTGTTGTAAAGAGGAATATTTTAGTACAGGAAAATAAAACTTACTTGTAATCCTGGTCTACAGTCTGAGGTGATAAAGGATGACCAGGATTTTAAATTCAATCTTAGTGTTTGTTAGACTTACTTTTTACCTTTTTCCTTTCTTTTTTGAGGTCCCTGCATAGGCTGGGCTGATTTCTCCATTTCTGAAACTAGCCCAGGCCAGACATGTAATTTGAAAGCCACTTGAGTAAAGATAAGGGCCTATTTATCAAATTATTTATCATAGGCATAAATAAGAGTCTCTGTAGTGCTCTGCACTGTTCTGCTAGACAAAGGTGGTGAAAGCATGATGGGCCCTTTTCCTGCCTGTTTGTGGTCTCAAGCAGCTGGCTGTGGTGACAGCAGGTCCCTGGGACCACACTTGCACTCACTGACCTATCTGTGCCAGTCCCTTACCTCTGCCAGTGCTCTGATCCTCTATGCAACCTTTCTTTCCTTGGTAGATCTCATTGCCCTGTGTTACAGAGCACTGGGGAGCTGCAATGTCCCCAGCAGAAGCATCCTTCATCCTGGAACCTCCCAGGATTTCTACACTGTGAAATTTTATCATAACCCCTGAGTTTTCTCTCTGTTTTTATTCTCTCCCCCATGCCATTTAGGAGGGGGGCATTGAGTGAGCAGCTGTGTTGGGCCTTAGTTGCTGTCTGGTGTTGAGCCATGACAGACAGGGCTGCTCTCCTGCCCTCCCCAGGCAGCCAGTGCCTGTTCCTGCCCTGGGGGTGAAGGGATGGGGCAGGGGGTGAGAGGCCCAGGGCAGCCTCCCAGCTGGGGGATAGGGCAGGGCTGCTGGTGCTCTGCTGCTGCAGCTGTGGGGGAGATCTGTGTTAGGGTTAGGGGCAGTTCCCGACTGCATGGAAGCATTGAATGCAGGAGAGACTTGTGTGTTAGGGGCAGTGATGTTCAAATTTTATATGTGAGGCTTTTCATTGCATTACTCAGCCTCACAGACCCCTGAGGTTGGATGTTATGAGCTGAAGGATAGAATCCTTATAGGAAAATATTAAGCACTATTCTCTGCACACCACAGGGGGCCTGCTTGTGCACTGGAATCAGCTTGTTCAAATTTCTAAGCCCCTTGCTGTGTGGCTGGGCTTCCTGCATTGCAAAATTAGTGGTGTATTTGGGGTAGCATCTGCTGACACCCACACTGTTGTTACAGGCAGACAAAAGGACCAGCGTGAGCTGGCATCATGTTATTCATGCTGGGATATTTGTATGCCATGGAGTTCAGCTACAGTGACTTTTATTTAGCTCTCCTCTGAATAATGTTGGCCATTGAGCTCCATCAGAGATTTTGGTTCTAAGCCCAAATAGCAGTAAAACCTATTGCTGCTAAAACTTACTTATAACCACATCTGCAAGAACAGTTTATTAAATCTCATGCTTTATTTGGGTTGAGTAATTCTCAATGTTTCTCACAGTGACAGGAGTGTCATTTTTGTGTTTGGCATCTTCTTTGTGTTTTTCATTTGTTGGTTTATTTGCCTAATAAATATCACAGTTTTATCCAGAAATAGCTCATATTACCAATTCACCTCACTCTAGGATTTTTTTCTGTGGTAAAACTTCAGGGCAGAGGGTGTTTGGGCTGCTGTGGAATGAGCCTGAATAACTTTGACAGACCTTGAAATGCATCTGTATGGATTAGATTACCTCAGAAGTAAGAGGAAATTTATATTTATTGGAAGGTACTGGCCATTTCTTACTACTTTTGCTAGCACTGAGAAAAGTGTTTAGGGTAGCACTTTGGAAAGTATACAATTAATATTACAGGGACAGTCTCAGGGCTGAGAGACCACAAAACTGGTGTGCTGTATAACTTACACTAAAATCTCACTTTGAGAAGTCACCATTTAAAAATGCTCTTACTTGACACATCTGCTACCTCTGTGCAGAGTTGTATCTGCTGACTTCAGTCACAAAAATAAGTTCTTACCTACTTTTTATTCCCATCAGTCCTGCAGAGCAGACACAGCTGAGGAGTGTGGGTCAGCTCTGGAGGACTGACAACCAAATTAAACTCCCCCCAGGTGCCCTGATACAGCCACAGCAAAGCCAGAGGAGTCAAACCAGCAGAGAGTAGTTGAGACCAGGGCTGCAGAAGAGCAGAGATTAAAGCAGCCACTTCAAAACTAACGTTCCAGCTTTCCAGACTAAAATACAAAAATGTCCAGATATGTAGGGTGAAAAGAGAAGGGTGGTGTTGTTGCTTCCAGTGTAAGGTCATTGCATCTTCTAGTTTAGTTAAAAGTAGTTTTTCCCTTAATATTTAAATGCTGCTTGGGTGCTATATAGAGCACCCAAGAGTTAATGCTAAATGAGGTTAATGCTGGCCTTTCCTTTTACCAACCATTTTAGGAAGTCTTGTCTTAACATAGATTTTGATGTCTGCAATACTTGTTTAAACTCCAATATTGCTGTAGCTTTTCCCATTTTTGAAGTTAAAAACATATATATTGTTTCTTGCTTTTATTTCTCTCATGAATACTTGTGAAATGTCGACATCAGCATTGTGGTTTTGGGCAATATTGTCAAAGAGAGATAACTAAAATATCATGGGACAGACCTCCCTTAACCCACTGACACTTCCTTGAAAATGTAATGTATTTATGGCTGCCTGGGATGCAGCATCTCATGAGGCATGGCTTTTCCCAAAGAAAGGGGCCCTAAGAGGATGGGATGGCCAGAAAATAAGAGAAATGCTTCTAAGGAAAGAAAGCAGATATTTGAGACTCTTCCTGTACTTTCTTTTTTTTAATTTTCCATTTCACCTTCTCATTTAGAGGACACCTTGGAAAAGATGTTTTGAGACAACTTTTATTGAGCTCTTTGAACATGAGCTGAAGTACCACTGCTAGCATAGAGGAGGGATCTATCCCTGTACAGGATAATTGCTGCATTTCCATGAGCTTTATCTCCCCTTTTTTTGTCCCTGCTGGAGGACCCCTGGCTAAAGGCAGCTCCCATGAGGAAAATACCCTGGTTGGGGTAATGATAACACAGGGTTCAAGGCACTGGGATGCAAATGTCTATTATGACCATCCCGTGGTGCCAGGGATACCTAATTCCATAGATACATATATATGTGTGGGTACATGTGTATATTTCATCTCAAGCATGTTTGTTTTCAAAACCTCACACTTGAGTGTCTGAGAACTGGCTGCCAGCAAGGCAGGACTGTCTGTTCCCAGCAGCAGGCAGCTCTGGGTGCCCAGCTCCTGCCTGTTCCAGGCTGTCCTTCCCGAAGGCATGCACTTTTGGAAGGCAGCTGATAAAAGCGCACGCACGCTGAGCTCCCGTGCAAAGCAATTCCAGATATGATGAGCCTATTGTATATATGAATAGACCTTTAAGGCATGTGGGAACGAAACCTTTTTTGATCTCCTATCTCTTCTGAACACTTAATGCTGTTGCCTCTGTCTCTTTACTCAAATTCTGCTGGTTTTTTATTCATCTGCCACGTGCATGGCATATTTAAAAAGGAAAAAAAAAAAAGTTTGAGGACCAGTCTTCCAGAACAGATTAGTGATGGGGGGAGCGGTAGAGGAAGGAGGTGCTGTGAAAGGCCCATGTGTGCATGTGAGGTAATGCTTTTCTAGAAGGTCACATGGTACGAAATACTCCAGATGTTGGAGACAAGTCCAAATGTAAGAAATTGAACATTGTTGCAGAGAAAGTATGGTCAAGCCACACTCCGAAAACGGAAAGCAAATTCCCATAGGTATTACTGAGAAATTGAGCCAATACCAGATTTAGGGTTACACAGACCAGCACTTGCTTATTTTTCCTCCTTTTTATTTTTCTTCTTTGATTATAATTCTTCCCTGAAGGTTGAGTTATAAAGAGGAGTAATTCCTCCCTGGCCAAGCAACAAAATGATATTTTGATCTTGCACCTTATTCCAAATAAAAATAGAATGCACTCTGGGTGGGGCTTGGTGTGACTGGCATCTCTGGAATGACTTTGGCTCTCATCCCCAGTTTTGCTCTGAAAAAGATGATGCTGTAGCCTTAACACGTACAAACTGCAAAGCTGTAGGGCTCCCCTGTGTCTCAAAATAATTTGCAACACGTTTTTCAGTAGATTTGCAAAAAGATCATCACATTTCAGGAGGGTCCTCTTTTGATGAGCTGGAGGGAGGGGGACTAACCCCGGGTTGTGAAATTTTTCATGTAGAGCAAAAATTAGCATATGCACCAAAGAAATTGGAAGAATAAAACCATTTCTGGTTTAGCACTGTACAGGGCTGAGAGCCTGGGAACTAACGAAGCCTGGCTCTCTATGGGGCTCTCTTGGCTGACAGACTTTTTAATTGAATTTTATCCTAAAGCAGCAGTACAAGGTCACCCCTTTTGGACACCATGAAGTCTGCACAGGAGAATACTGTGAGGAGAGATGTTCAGATGGAGAGATGTCTATTTGAGATAAAAACTGGGGCCATCTAGACGTGCTCAGTTGTGGCTGAAGCTCTTGCAGAGTTTGGGTGGCTGCAGCATTTTTCTCCGGGGACTCCCCACCTCAGCGTGCCCTTTGGGGGATGTGGCTTGTGGCTCTCTTTTTCCACAGCGTTCTAAGGAAAGCAGTATCTTTGAGACTTTGACCTGGCATGAGTTTGGTAGGCATTAAACTCTGGGATCAGAAATTTCTAACGAAATTCACCCCTGGATTCATATGAGAAAAGTTGGTTAAAAGATAAAGGAGTTTTATATGTTTGTTGATATTTTCTGCTCTTTGTGCGTCCTGTGACCCTCCTTCCCTCCCTCTCTGTTTTAGGGCTTCTTACTGGAAGATGGTGGTAGGAACAAAATCTCTGCAGTGAAGTACTGGGGAGCACCATAAAGAGAGTAACTTTTAAAATCATTCACTGCTGTCTCCCATCACATGTCCTGGGCTGTGATCAGACAGGAGGTTTTGGATCTTACACTGGGCACTGGGACGCTCAGGGCCTGAAAGGCAGCATGTGCCACACTTGTCATGCTGGAAAGCCAGGAGGAGGAGAAGCTCCTGGGAATTGTGCTGGGCTCAAACAGCACTACAAGGCAGTGAAGCCCCATTTGGCCTCTGCAAAATTTGGAGGTCTTTTCTGGCCATTTGTGTCCCCAGTCTTGTCCTGACCTTAAAAATAGTGTCATTGAGTGTGGCTGCGATGTGGTTCAGCCACAGGAGGGTGATTTAAAGTGAGGATCAGAGACCTTAACTCAAGACTTCCTCACTCATATCCGCTTGCAAAGCTGCCTTTCAGTTATTTTAATGTCATTCTTACATACTTTATTATTCACTGTCACGTTCAGTTTAATGTAGGGTGACCAGATGCCCCAGCATGACTCAAACAGTCTTTATCCTTAATTAAATGTCCTGTATGCATCTGTTTTTTCCTTGCTGCTTTCCAAAGTCCCAGAAATTTAATAAAGTTTTCACTTTTCTGTTATTAGCAAACATTGTTTCATATCTGGCTTTACAGTTTTATTATACAGTCTTCTGTAAAGCTTAAAATTGCATTATAAGGCTCCCTTGAATACTCTGTCTTTTAATATATGCTCCCTTCTGTAGCACCATGTTTCTAAAGCTTGTGCTATTACATGGTGATAATGCAAAATTTTATATTTTACAATCATCAACTGTAAAAATAAAACAGTAAAAGTTTGTAATTTATAAGGCTATAGATGACATCTGCAGATCTTATGGGTTTAAAAATGTATTGGTTCAGTTTCCCATATATATCAGAGATGGAATCTATTAGGCTCTGCATACACACAGCATATTGCTGCCATTTACACTTGATGCTGTCATGTCTTTGAGGGTGAACATAAAAACAAAAGATGGGAAAAATAGGAGTATGGACTCTGTTAACTACAGCAGATGTTTTCTAAACATGCCAAGTCATAGGGGTTCAGTAGACATGAAATGTCAACAGAAACAGGCCAAAATCTTGCAGTCACATATGGATATGCTCTAAATTAATGCATCTGAATTGTGGTGATTTTGATGAAAGTGTTTATGGATGTCATGCTAAGGATGCACATGAAAATTTACAGGAATGAATGAAAACTGATCATTTATCTTAGGGCCAGAAATTAATTGCACATAAATTTGAGCAACAATGAATTGGTCTGTGAATTACTTGCAATATATTTAGTCAGCCTTTCAAAATCAAATGTGTGATCAGAAGAGCAGGCTACCCTCAAAAATGCTGGGGAGGGGTAGGAAGCAGACAGAAAGAATAATATGGCAGAGCCTGTGGCTAAAACACAAGTAGCTGATCTGTCCTCCAGACCAAATTGTGCCATTGGATATATTGTAATGATTATGACTCCATGCAGTTAGCTGAGATCACTTGTTTGCATGGTCTGTTTTGAGACAGCAGGTGTAGCAGAGGGGACAGGGAAGACTGGAGCTGTCCAGCTCCTGGGGTGAGCTGCTCTCACTCCCCAGTGGTGTCTGGGGTGCTGGGCCAGGGTGAGAGTGCAGTCCCCAAGCTGGGGATGTGTGAGGGGACAGCACTGCTGGAGGATGAGGGGTGCCCCTGTTTATCCTGACACTTCACCACCACAGAAATGGGTGAAAAAGTTTCCTCAGGCAGTGATGGATTGAGAAAGGTAATCTCAAGGCAGCTACTCAGCAACAGCTTGCAGGGGATGGCATGGTCTTCATCTGACAGAAAGGGACTTTCTGAGAAGGAGGAATGGAGGTGTGTGGCTGTGGGGTACCTACCACAGTTCCTACCTGCCTTCTGAGGATAATGGTGTGTGCAACTCTGAGCTTCTATGCTCTAGAAAATTATTTTTGAGAAAATGGATGCTTTTAATATTTCTTTAATCATGGAAGAAAGAACAAGGAAGAAAGCTGTTATGAGAGACACATCTGACTGTTACAGGTATAAAGAGCAACCCTATCATTTGTTCAGATCAACATTACTATAGATACATTGTCATTTGAAAGAAAAAACCCAACAAACCAAAAAAACCTCCTCTTCTTTTAAACCTCATGTGAAGATGCTTTCAGAAAGGCAAATCTGGGTACATCACAGCAAAAGTGTACTGTATTGGTAGGAGAATGTTTTGAGAAAAAGGCAGGGAAGTCTTGGGGTGTAAAATCAATGGAGAATTGCAATATCACTCAGATTGTTTTGCACTCAGTCCTAAGTGCACATTTACAGTCTGAAAAAAGGTCTGATATCTGATCAGCAAAGGTTGGGGAGTATTATTGATTTTCAATCATTCTTGAAAGAAACACTTTTTCCAAGTACCTATTGTAGTTCAAATAAATATATTCTGGACAGAGCAAATGTGTGTTCATTTGATTAAAAAGGCATAAATTTTTCATTATTCCAGTTTTAGAAATCACCATATTTCCACTAGTACATATCTCTGTATACCAGGACAGGGTGATTGATTGGACATGTGTTCATCGAAGCCAAAATAGTGCATTTCAAACCTATTTATTGCCCTGCAAAGCAATTGCATTGTAATGTATTTTGTTTTCTCTCCTGCGGTCTCCCAGGCTGTGGGACTTAGTGCTGTTAAAACAATAGACCCATTCATTTAACTGAGTAGGTGCTTGCAACTAAATGTATGGCATCATTATCATTAGCTTCAGTTCCATCAACAGGGTGTCATTATCGCATTTAACTTAATTAGTATGGAAGCTCTCTTAAAGAATGCTTCATCGAGAGGGATGTTGTAAATGTATTCTTGACTTCTAGTAAATAAGCCAATAGGCTAATGCACAGTGAAGAATTTATAAAATAGCTGCTGGAGTGGAAGGCAGTAACACGTGCGTTGCTGCTCAGGGCGAGGAGGTGTCAGGGGAGCGGCAGAGACAAGCTCACCCGGCATCTGCTTATCGTGAATGTGTTATGGCACAGCATTAGCTTTTTCCAGGTGTGCTCTGGAGGAGATGCCCAGGTTCAGGAGGTGTGTGCAGCTATGGAATTTGGCACTGTTGCTCCTGAGCACACTCATCCCACTGCACTTCTGGGTGCGGGAAGGCAGCAGCCGCTTCTGAATTGCTGAGGCACGCGCAAAAGCGATGCTCGCACTGTTTGTTCTTACTGTGCTTTTGTAATCTAAACAACTCATCTACAGTTATGGAAAACATGAAAGATCTATTTCAAGCTCTTGCCCCCCTGGTTGATCAGTATACCCTCCTCCCCACCCTGCTCAGCTCCTGAAGTCAGGTGTCAGAGTTCCGTGAGGAGTTGTGGCTGCACGACACACACTGCCTGTGTGTACATCTGCCTGTGATGTACTTTGGATGGGTTTTCTTCCGTTGCAAGTATGTAGAGATGAGCTGTCTAATGAGCAATTAAAGATAGCCAAAGACTAGAACTTAACTGTATCCCTTACCCAGCTGAACAAGCGTGCTTCCCCTTCCACCCAATACCCTCCTTTCTTACTTGCAGACAGTAGGAGAGCCTTTGAGTTTTTCCCAATGTGTTGGTTTTCCATTAATCAATATTTGGTGAGGAGGGAAGAAGCCACCCCTGGAAACACCCTGCTTTTTGAAAATGCTCCACCTGAATGCCAGCCTCATCCACACCCAGTTAGGCACAGGCACTCATAATGCTCAAAACAAATGTGGCAGCTCCCTTTTTTCCCTTGCATTTCATAGGAAGGAAAGGTGGCATGGTCATACTCGGGGTGAATAAGAATTTGCGTGGCTGTTTGGCCTTTCTTCCATAATGATCTATTGATCAGGTTTCACAAAGAAGTTGGGGGTATTTACTTTCTGCAACTTGCCAGGAAATGAGTAGATGGAAAGTCTCAGACTGAGTTCAACCCTAATTAGACTCCAGGGAGTGAACAGACCAGGGGAAGAAGTAGGAATAAAGATTAGAAGTGTCACAAATGTGGGAAAAGCTTCAACTGGAGTTCCTATGAGAATGGGTCTGCAGGAACCCTGGCTTTGCTAATTCAGCAGCTCAACTGACTCAAATGCATTCTGCTGTGCATTTGGGTGCTTACTGTTCAAATGAGCATCATTTTCCCAGATTTTTCTTATAGTAGTTTGGTCCAGAATTGTATTTTTTTGTTTCTTATTTTTCATTTATTTTTTTTTAGTCAGAGATTAGCTGTTCTTTCTTAATCATGGAAAGCCTAAAGAAAATAAAGAAGAGAGTCACAATATAAACATGTGAACTGACATATCTGACAAGGAAAGATAAGGAAAGGACAGATTTTCCTGCAGGCTGCCTCAATGGGACCCTCACAAATTTGCTCTTCCCACATTAGGTAGAATATCAATAATTAAACATCTTCCCAAGGAGCCCTGAAATCACTTCAAATTAATAAAAAGTTTGCAATCTACCTCTCTGCCAACAGAGGAAATTTTGTAATATGTATTTGATAGAGGGCTGAAATTAAAGTGGTCTAGCAGGACCACTGTGGACAGCTGCTGCTTCTGGCTCCTTGAGGCAGATCCAGCCCTTAGTGCTCACCCTGTCTACACACCTGGGCACCTGCCACACACTCCATTTGTGTGGAGAAATCAGCTACAGGAGTGCCTTGAGAGGGGCAGTGACTCCAGGAATGGCATTTCAGTGTGCTATCTAGGATATGCTGATGTTTTCTGTAGGAAGTCGGCTCAAAGAAAACTGAAGCTGGAGAAAAAAATGAATCAGGATTAATTTGTTGTTGATATTATTGTTGATATTATTAGTCTTACATTTTGCAGGTTCCAGACATTGGAAGATGTCAGATTTCACAGCAGCAGGAGGTCCATGATTCAATGGATTTAACAGCAAAGCTATAGGCAAGCATTGGACACAGTACATGTCTGATTGATTGTAATGGGCATATGTGAGAACACCTCTGACTGAGATTGTGAGAACCTGGGAGAAAAATTGGGGACATTGGGTCAAACTGTTGCCAGAAAAAAAAGTCCAGCTAGAAGTGGAAGAAACATCAGTAAAACTTGAAACTAATTGTCTTAAACTTCTAAGACAGGTAGAGACCTGCATTGGAAGATGCTGAAGTTTTTTTATTGTTTTAATCAGGGGTAATAAGAGGGAACATTTTTACCTTGTCATACTCATAGCTGGCTAAACTCACAGCTCCTAAGGCAATTCTTTTTTACTGTTCAGTTGTATTGTACAGATCACATGCTCATGAAAAGTGAACTGTCAAAGTAGGTATTGAACAAAAGCACAGCTCCTTGGGTAAATTGGTCTTGAACTTTTGTCATAGATAAAATAGGTACAGCTGAAGTATTTGAGATATGAAGCCCCTGGTGGGGTACAGGTGGACTACAGCAGAATGACAAATATCTGAAGAACTTAAACAGTTTCTGAAACAGTCTGTGGCTGAGCTACCTGCACTATAGGTAAATGGCAATGTTTCTGTGACATATGTATGGATTAACTTAATTGAGACAGAGCTTGAATTCTTAATCCTAAATTATTTGCCCAGAGCTCTTACCTCCACTCAAATCAGGGAGAGATAGGTTAAACCAACTTGAAAAAGAAGGTACATGCTGTATCTGATGTGAGAATTAATGAAATTATTTTGAGCACAATAGGAGGAAATATTGGTGTTTGTTTTCTCTGATTAAATTTAGTGCCTTAGGAATCATAGACAAACATGCAGTCAGAATGCCAGGGGAGTAAATAGCAAGTGTGTGTTTTTAAGCTTGTATTCAAATGCCTTGCTGTAACCTGATTTTCAGTAGGCATTTTGTCCACTCTACAGCACTGCACTGCAAGCTGTGGAGTTTACAGGTGTTAACTTGGTCGTGGTAGGACACCTCATTGTTTCTCAGTTTTGAAAGCAGCACACTGAATGTGATGGGGAGAAAACTTGCTGCAAATCTGTGTAAAAGCAGGCCACAGAGTTCAAAAAAATTGTCTTACACCTATTCCTGTTGTGTTTTGTGGGCATTCTGGGCCCCTGGCAGATCTCAGCTCATCTGCTGCTTGCTTTGCTGCTCTGGGAAGAAAAACCAGCCCGTGTGTCAGCTTACAGCCACTCCTGCAGACAGATCTCTGGCTGGATGGCAACCCTGTGTGCATGCACAGTGTAAAGTGAGTTTAACAGTAATGGTGGGTCTTGTCAGGAGGGCCTCAGTCCAGGGCTACTCTTTCATGGAAAGTGACCACTTCTTACCTTTATACATAACTTGTCTGAGAGGCACCTTCCCACACTTGCAATAGTAAATAACTGCAGAGGGTTGTGATTTGGTAAATGTTTAATGCCCATTTTTCTCCTTATTTCTGCAAAAGCTAAGGGATCCTCTGGCTGTTTTTACTATTCCAAAAAGTACATCTTGCTAGGTCAGCTGGATTAAGCTGGCATGCATCTGGACCAGACTGCATTAAAGCAATTTTTCCTCTTCTCATTACCTGAACTCATTCATTCACAGCTTGGTACTGAGAGTGCTGTTCTGAATACACATTATTTGGGTCATCTTCCCCTCAGCCCTCTGAGGTACAGAGTGAAAAGCTTTAGATTTATAATTCAACATTACATTTACCATTTTGCAAAGTCAGAAATAAAATTCAGGGGACAATAAATGGCTAACTCAAGTGCCACACATAAAGAGAAAGAAAACAAATAAATTCCTTTATTTGGGGAAAGAATTTTTCCTTTCCCCCCCTCTACAGCTCCATACATCCTGCCTCTTTCCTTTTCACTGTCCAAGGAGAAATTTTTTTTGTCTCCACAGCATAATAGGAAGGGTTCCACAAATTTATTTACACTGAAGAGGGCAATTGTTGCACTGGTTAGCTTTATAGGAACAGCAAGTTCTGCAATGACCAAAATTATGCAAACGGCGTCTGATATCCACAGCTTCATTGCTAGTGAACTAACAACATATCCAAGTTAAATCCACAGTATGTCCATTTTACAAAGGCACACAATTCAGAGTGTTTAATAATAAATCAAGGCCTTGCACATGTTGGGGGGTGGGTCTTAATCTATAATAAATTTTGATAACCAATTCAATCAAGGAAACATACATGCCCTAAAGGAAAATGTATTAGCAAATTAATTCATTGTGATGAAGCAAACTTCCTTATGAAAAGACAAATGAAAATGAGAATGATCTTATTCCTTATGCATGTGGATGCTCCCTGTATTTATATTTGGTGTTTTAGAATGCATGCTGATTATGGAAAACAGGTTATGTGGCAGCAGTGTGCAAAGTGGCTCTGAGAGGCTCATCCTCCCAGGCAAAAAGGTCTGGTAGGCTTCTTTATATGCCTTGGGACCTGAGAAACCTGCTCAACAGCTGGAAGTGATACAAGAGAAAACTCAAACCAAGCTCTTTCAACCCCCACAGGAGCTTCCAGGCGCTCAGGTCTGATGACTGTCCCTGGTACACAGGACAGCCCACGTGCAATTAATTGTTTGAGAGCTTTGTAGCACTGTGTCTGCATCCTGAGCTGGCTCCTGAGATGAATACAGAGCTAATGAAGGTTTTGGAGGGCTAATGTTTTATGCTTTTCACAGATCCTGCTTGCTGGGAGGGAAGTGTGTGCTGCACCTGCCGGAGCCCTGAGCTGTCTGGGGGTGTTGGTGAATGTGACTCTGCCACAGCACACACTGCAGGTGTTTATTCATTGTGTGAATAAACACCTGCAGCATGCAAAACTCTGCCAAACACAACCAAGGTGCCCCTGGCTGCCCATCCTTATGCTGTATGAAGGAATGAGGTGGCAGAAGTAGGTAAGGATACTGGTGGAGGCCCTTCTAGTCAGCTCAGCAGACAGCTGAAATATAATAAAAAGATGGTCTTGGTACATGGTTTGTTTTCTGCAATTTCCCTTTGTTCCTTTTGTAGAAAGCTTAGAGAAACTTTAGCTGTTTCTATAAAGTGAAGAAGATCTTGCTTTAGCTAAAAGGTCTTTGCAGTCAGTGTTTGGTTTTTTTTAAGGGTGAAAAAAGCATCCCCTGCTGGGAATTAATAACACTGGCTACTCCAGGAACATACGGTCACTTCTAATGGTTTATATTTGTTATTAATGAAGCAACAAAAAGGTGACTTCACTGATTTGCTTTAGAAGAATCATAAAGTCCAAGAAGATTTAAGATTTGCTGGTTAGCTCTGTTAGAGACTAATATGTAGTCAATTTTAGGAGAAAATGTGTTTTAATCACACAAGAGCAGAAATCACTTATATTATAAAACTACTGGAGATTAATTTTCTTGCCTGTAGATAGAGTCCCTTGGAGCAAGGAGTTATATTGACCCACTGCAGGTCAAGAATTAAATTTTTTAGACCTGGATATGAAATTTAGCAGGGTACTGTCCCATGAAATATTGTTTTAGTCCATGTTTTTGCACAGGTATCCAGGTGTGTGGAAAATACAAACCCAGTAGAATAGACAGAACATTTTTGAAAGCCTTGATTTAAATGTGAAATATTCATGTCTTTTAGTTTGTCCTTGAATTGTCTTCTGTGCAAAATTGTTTGTCATTGAGTTTTTCAAAGGCAAGAAGCAAGGACTGTTCATAGGCTGACTTGAGTTCCTATGTGCAACCTTACTGAAGAGTGGGTTAAGCAGAATTATGGTCCTGAGTGAATCCCAGTTGCTACAATGCTCTAAATCAGAAGGTTGCACCACTTACTAGCTGGAGAAAGAGGCAACATCTTTTGACATTTGCAGTGGGGTTGGCTAGTAGGTGTTTTGGTACTGGTTGATATCTGTGGAGGTCTGGTGTACTTGCTTGTGTGTGGTAGCCACATACCTTCAGAAGTGCTCACTGTGTTTAGCAGGATTTAGAAAGGTTCACAGTCCAGCTGGCTGAGAACTGCTTGTTAATGCTACTGAGCTAAAAGAAAGTTGGTGAAGAGGAGCTGTTGGTGGAGCTGGAAGATCTTCTTCAATAAGTCACTGAGCTGGGGAGAAAAAGTGTCTGAACTTCATGCATGGTACAGCTGGATCAAAGGAAAACAACAGATTCACCACAGCTTTACCCAGTGCAGTGCTGGTGCTCAGGAATGAAACCCTGTGCTGTGAGGAAGGTTCTTCTGCTACAGTCAAAGTGATTGCTGAGGCACTAATGTAGGGTGGGGTTGGTGCCACCCCGGGAGAGGCACAACCCTGTAAGTGGAAGGTGCAGCTCTGGGAGGGTACAGGTGATGTGTGGAGCCAGCAGCAGGCTCTGCAGGCGAGGCTGGAGCTGCACCTCTTGGCTCAGCTCTTTGGGACTCTCCAATGGCCAGCAGGGAAGCTGAGGCACCAATACAGCCATCTGTGCTGCAGGCTTCCTTAGTCCTGGTGCTCAAGTGCCTCCTGGGGGTGGGGATGAAGGTTTGGGACAGTACCTGGGGCTTTGAGCTTTCTCTCCTGATTTTCACTTCTCCCTGTCGAATGATCCATTTTCTAAATGATGGCTTGGGCCAACCCTCTGTCTCCTTTTGGGCAATTTACTCCCCAAGAGAGGAGATAAGCTCCAGCTTTTCAGATATCTCAGCTGTGTCTTACCTGGAAGGGGAGACATGATGGCACCTTTCCCAGCACAATAGCACTTGGCTCCTGGCTCCTTAGGATCTCTGCTGGAGATGGGTTGTCTTGTTAGCAATCTGCTTCTTTGTGGTCAGAGCAAAAGAGGAGAGGACAGCAATTCAGTGCTGATAGTGATCATGGCTCTTGTAGTGTCCTTGATGCCAAGCAGGAGACGAGACAGACCTGTCTGTCCTTGGTAGCCTGAGATACAGGTGGTTTCTGCCCCTTTTGGTGCTAGCACCATCCTGGCATGGTGTGGCTCATGATCTTCTGTTAATTTGATGGTGGGTCGTCTTTTTTTTTTTTTCCCCTTGTCCTATCTGACATATTTGCTAGGAATATGTAGAGGAACAAAACACTTGTCTTTCCCTGAGATATGTCTCACCACAGGTTGCACTCTCCTACAGGGAGTTCTTGCAGGAAGAGCATGGGATGTGGCTTGTGGACCCATAAAGGCTCTTGCACTGAGCAGGAGCACAATCTAACAGCAAAGTCCTCCTTGACACGATGACACTCTGTACTTTGAAATATTCACCAGAAGACTGGTCCACTATAAAACATATTAATCCCAAAAAGTCACTGTGATCTCTCTGATTTAAGCATTAGACTCACTTGCTTTGCAAACAATTCTCTTCCCTAGTTCTCTGGGAAATTTAAGGCAATCTATAAAAAGCAGAAGGCAATCAAAGCACCCATTCTTTACTGTAACATAGGCAAAAATATCCTCTCTATTTCTGCCTCTGGTCTTAGGAGTTTGTCAGTAACTTTTGTATTCTGTACAATATTTTCCTATTTCCATCAGGTTATCAGCTCTCACCCTGGCCATTGCACTTTACTGTGTAGAAAAAGGCGACATGGGTACATTTTTTTTAATCAGTAGAACTCTTGCTGTAAACTGAAGCAGTGAACTAACAGGGTTTCATTGACTAGTGTTGGATTTTCACAGCAGACACCCTGGGGCACACCAGCTCTGCTCCTGATGTCAACCTTTTGTGACATTGATTTTAAGTGTAAGAGGGTGGCACAGCATACAGGATATTGGAACAGCTTTGACAGAGTTAATTTACACTCTGGTTGGTCTTGATCTCTTGCAAGCAAAAGATAATATCATGAGGCTATGGATGCATATTTATTTGTGTGTGTGTGTGTGTGTGTGTGAGATCAATGATATTTGAGCCAGCAGTATCCCAGGAGACCCTTAAATAAACAAGAGGGCCTCAGGTTACAATTAGGAAGTTCTAGACTGATAAAAACACTTGATATGTTACATTTCATTAGGAAAGGTAAAATTTTCCTCTCTGTGCTTGTACAAATCTAGAATATCTCCTGTGCCTGGGAAGGATTTACCCTTGCATTACAGTTCAGACTGAAAACTGATGTGAGCATGTGTCCCTTATTTAAGGAATAAAAGATGGGGGCAAAACTGCTGTTTTGTGGGTGAAAAGTGGCAGCATCAGTGCCAGTAGATAGTGTCAGGTGAATTTTGTATAATTTTGTTATGGGATACTGTGGGACCTGGGGCTAATCTGTGCCAGGTTTTATGAGCCATGTGAGCAGTCTATAGCTCCTTTTGGCTGTGCTGGAGCTGGCCCTGCTCTAGCAGTGCCTTGAGGGTTTTTTGTGCACCTCTGCTCCAGAAGTCTCTGCTGTAATGTTCATCCCACCCTCTCTCATCTGCCCCATGTCAGGGTGCAGCTGATAAGCCCTGTGATTTTCCTGCTGGTTAATATGTTCTGCTTCACACAGCTGTACAGAGCCCTGACCTGAGAGGTGGCTTCTCCCCAGGTTCTGAGCAGGTTGTATCTTCATTCCCTGGCATCAGCACAGAGGGAGAAGATGAATCCACCTGCAGCACAGACCTCCCAGTGCATTCTGAGAGAAAGGCAAGTGAGCAGTGAAACGGGGAAAAGAGGATAAATGAAGAAAATAGGCACCTTGAGACAAATATTATATGATGGGCAAGATTAAGTTACCTAAAGGGACTAAGGTAAAAGAAGCAGGAGAAAAACAAGATGTTTTTAATGTGGTGCACAAACCCATTAATCAGCCTAGAATGTTTTCTGTGTAGCATTCTGTGCCCTACACAGTGTGCAAGGTTTATAAATCTGTCTGATCTATATGGAAAATTTGTGGGTCAGGACAAACAGAAAATAGAGCATCAAATAGAAGAAAGTAACTGCAAGTAAAGTCAGTGATAAAGAAGTATTCAAACAAACACAGGCTACTGGAAATGACAACTTTAAAATGCTTGCACAGTGGGCCTCTTCTTGAGGCACCCAGTTATTAAATATAATGTCTCCTTATTGAAGATTTGGAGATGAGCAGCTTTGATAGTATGGATTGCAAGTTATTGTCTGTTTATTGAGCTTCTTCTTGTTAGTTACAGAAGACCCTGAGTTACAGGATAATTAAATGAAAGAACCATTTCAAGGAATTATCTGGATAATTAGTTATGATAAATACGATTTTGCTTTAGAGCACTGAAATAATAGAAACTACTGAGTTGAGACAAGAAATCATATGGGATGCCTTTCATGTGAACATATTTATTATCTGCTTTAATTAGCAAACCGAGTCCTAAATGCCTAATGTAAAGTATTTGTCTAGAATTTCTGTTTGTTAAATGACTTAATTTCTAAAAGTCCATTATGCTGCAATTTATATACACATCTTTCTATGACTACATTAGTGACAGGGTTTTACAAAAGGACAACAAGGTTAATTATGGAGAAATATTAAAGGAGAGATATTTTGAACTAAGTTAGATTTTTCTTTTGTCTGTTGAGTCCTTGATTTGAAAGTTTTTGTGTATATATGACTTCTAGTGGCTGGAACCCTTAAAGTCCACAAAAGCTACTACAAAAAATGTAAATTCTATGATTGAAACTCACCAAAACAAGAAAAGTCTGACTGAGATTGAAATGCTTTGAAACTTTATCTCTTATGCCTAACCCTGGATGCACATCCAGGTGATAACCCAAGCTCTTCTCTGGCAACAAAATGTTTCCCATAACAGGAATTTCTGAAAACTCTCCATAATCAAGAATACCCAAGGAAGCTGATCAATGTTAGCCTTTTTTACTAGAATTTACAAGTTTTGCATTTTCTCCAGATCTCAGTTTATAGATTTTAGAGATAAAATGGCACACACAATGAATTCTTGGGGTAAAATATCCAAACCCACAGCATTCCATTTGCACCTGGAAATCAGTCCTATGAAACTTGCTGTCACTGTTGGCATTCTGGGTATATCAAACATGAATTATTTATTGCTGTTAGAGAGGATTTTTGGAGGCATTGGAGAAATGACTTGATTTGTAATCAAGATTATATGGGAAATCAGGATCACAGGGAAGTTGGCTGATGAAAAAAAAACCCTCTCTAAGAGTTGTAAGGCAGTTCATTAACATAACATCCACCTCACTTGCCTTTAATATTATCCTGATGGTTGGAAAACCTGACCTGGACACAGAAAACAGAAGAACCTTGTTATCCTTTCCAAGGCTTGTACCTGATCCCCCCTATTAGAGGCAAGCTCCAAATTCCTGCCTCACTCCTGTAAATAAAAGGTTTCAGGTTTCTTTTCCTTGTGTGCTTGCTGTTAACACACTGGAGAATGATAGTTTGATAGCTTAATTTGCTTTTCTCTTTTTTTTATGATAGCATTTAAAGGAAACAACATGTTGTTGACAAGTGCTGTAACATTAAAACTCCCTTAAATCCAGAGTCCTACCACTGGCCTGTCAAGATTGTTTTTGTTTATTTTCCCCCTGTGAGTGGCAATAAAGAAACTACACTAAAAAAATATTAGGACTTTCATCTGCTGTGGATTTAAGGTTAATTTTAAGCCACAAATTCAAACGAGGCTTCCTGATACTTTGGGATATTGCAGTAGTCCAGAAGGAGGTCTCAAACACACCTGAGCTAATTTCAGCAGAAAGCTGCTTTCTGTCTGCTGACTCATTTCTGAATGCAAGCAAGACTTGGCTGGATGTCCCATAGACCTCATCCCAATCTGGACGGCCCCCACAGCAGCACTTGGGGTGCACTCTGCAAAAACCTTTATAGGAAGAGTCTCCGTCCCATGGCAGGCAGGCAGAAGAAAGGTCCCTTCCCACTTAAGTCCTACTTAGGCTGTATTTTGAGAAATTAAGTGATTCATTGACTGCTCATCACCCTTCTGACCTGCAGTAAATTTTACCTCTTAATGCAAGAATTGACTAGAATTCTTGTAATTCCTGAGCCCCTGCAGAGATCTGCTGTGCTTCCATGATTTTCATTGAGAATTTGGGGGTTTACTTAAGTTCTGTCTCCTACTGAAATTTAATTTCTCAGCATTTACCATCATTATAACCAGGCCTGTCAGTCTTTGGAAAATGAAGCTTGTTCACAGCAGCAGGAACTTTCAATAGCTATGTAGTTTTGCAAAGTATATAATATAGCACTTTTTTCCTTAGATAGAAAAACTATTTCACTGTTTTCATATATTTGCATGAGTACTTTCGGAAATATATTCTTTGGTAAAAAGAGATGGGATTTGGAGTCTGGATGCTTGAGGTCTGGTACTATATTAATGCAGTGTTTTCCCTTAGATTGAATTATTTTCCTTTCCCTATGCTCTCCTTTGTAATGTAGTATAGGACTCAAAATTATTCTCCTTGGAAAAGTTCTGGGCAGAAAATATGTGTCAGGCATTTCTAAATTCTCACAAAAACATATTTTTTGTTAAAAAATCATCTGACACCTAATAAACTGTTAACTCTTAGAAAATTTATTAATTCATTAGAAGGGTTTCTCAAATATTTTACTGCAAATTTAATAGAATATTTAATCAAAATTTATCAAAACTATTCTTTAAATAAAAATAGTACATAAAGAGTTTTTAAAAATAATTCTTACAGCATTTAATAGATATTTAGCCAGAAACTTTCATAATAATTAATTTCATTTTAAGCAAGGTCTTCTGTGAAGTAATTTTGATGCCTTGAGAGGCTGCCTAGAACAGAGGCTAGAGAGAGTTAAAGGAATAAAGTAGGTATTTATTAAGAAGGCCTTCAAAGGACACACCTTGGGCAGTACAAGAGCCTGGCTGAGGCTACAACCAAGATGGATGAGGGGTCATGAGTTTTCAGCCTTTTATAAGTTTTGGCCTGTTTATATATTGGGGTTAATTGTCCAATTACAGCTTCAGATTGTGAAGTCCCATCCTCTCAGATTGCTCTCCTCAATTTGTTGTCACTTTTTGGGCCCGAAGCTGCAATGGTGTCCTTGGTTCTAGGGCTGGAAAAGGGTTGTTTTGTCTAACTAAACTGTGAGGAGAACTTGCTAACACTTTGTGTGAAGTTCAGAGTTATATTCTAATGCAGTACAGAATCTAAAAAATATGAAAGCTAAAACTTAAGGCATCACTTTGAGGTGGGGGAAAACCCACATCTTAACAGTAATACAAAATTGTAGAATCTTTTCCTAATGGGTTTGATTTTTAGATTTGATCAGTTCTAATTGCTGTAAAGTATGTTTGTGTTTGCTGTGCCTTCCTCTGGACATACATGTTAATATAAAGCCATGTAAAGCAAGAGAGAATTGTGAAGGATTTCTTTGGTAGGAGGCACGGAACAGGAATGGCAGAGTCCTATTACATGTTGTCCTGAAGGACCCATCAGGATGGTTGTGCCCTGCACTGTGCATGATAGAAGAGATGCTTCTGTGATGAGCACAGCTGATTTATACCAGCATGTTCAGCCTGCTCAGGAAAGATCTCTCTATTTTTTATGAGGTACAGGATTGAAAGGATTTCTTTGTCTCATTGAATTAAAGCCTCCTGCAGTCCCAGGCAGTCACCTTACTATGTTACCTCCCCAAACCAATAAAGCTCCACTGTAAAATACCTGAATTTCGTGCCCCTTAATGCTTCTCCAGAATTCCCTTCCTCCGATGGTTAGAAATCATGCTCCCAGCCTAATCTTATTTATGTCCAGCTTCTACCTTTTTGTTCTTGTGCCAATACTGGCCTTTAGCTTAAATAGCTCTTCTCCTTCCTCGGCGTTTACCCCTTTGATATGTTTATAGAGAGCAATTATATTCCCTCTCAGCCTTCATTTGTTAAACAGTTTCTCTTTTTAACAAAGGTTTATATTTCCCTGATCATTCTAGAAATTGTTCTGTGCACCTGCTCCAGTTTAAATAGCTTAAATTCATCATTTTTGGGAATGTGGATCACCAGAGTGCCCACAGGGCTCCACAGGACATTTCAATATTTCCCCATGCAGTGGCCTGTGCAATTACCTTTGCTCACTATCACTTGTGATAAAATAGCTCACTCATGTCTTCCTTCTTGTCAAACTGATGCCCTCCCATCTTCTACCTGCATTTCCCACCCAGTCCTTACTGCTGCTGTTCTCCTTTGCAGTATTTCATACCTTTTCTCCAAACTCCTTTTAATTATCACGTTTTATTGTAGGGCAATGCTCACAAGCTTTGTCTTCTCAGCATATTACTTAACTGCCTTCAAATTCTTTCTGCTGAGTCCACTAAAACAAATACTGCTGAATAAGACTGGCTATGAAATCCATCTTTGAGAACACCCATATTTACCTCCTTTCAGTGCCTTGCTGTGTAGCTGCTCCTATGAAGTCGTATTGTCTAGGTCATTTCCCATATAGATTTATATATAACAGATGTTCTGCTCAAGTCTAAATACACTGTGGAAAGGAAGTTAGATTAGGCCAACCTATTTCAGATTAAATTATTTTGAGTTTTATTTTACCATGCCCCCTTATTTCTGTAACTTCAGTTATTGCTTCTTTTCAAATTGATTGGGATATGTCACTGAAATTTTGACTGGTATTTTTGATGTGTAGGTAGTATTTTTGCTATTGCTATCATAGTGTATTTCCATATGGTAGTTTTCCTAGAGATGCTTGGATAAATATGATTTGGACACATCAATTGCATAAGCACTTTGACTTTTTGATCCACCTCATTTTAGTCCCTGTTTTATAGTGATCCTACTTTTCTGCCTTTATTCTACATCTCTGAGTATTCTGTACTGTCACCTTTAGTGGAACTATGCTAAAGTGAGTGAAACTTGGCTAAAGTGCTTGTTTAGCTTATGGGTCTATGAAGATTATGTTTAATCATCCCATCTCCAGTGTATCATGTCCTTGCTCTTTTCTTTACTATTTATGTATCAAGGCAATAAAAGGTTTACTGGGCATTTACTTTTCATTTGAACACTTTCCACTAATGTTATGACAGTTCCTGATTTACCCTTTCTGTAACCCTCCAATAACTGTCATCATGTCATCCATCCACCTCTTTTTGTTGTTTTGTTGTTGTTGTTCATTCACTCTTTCTAAGTATATCAGATATTTTAATTTCTGACCATTCCAGGTGTTGTTTTTCCTTAGTTTCTGATCTAAAGTATTCAAAGTAGACACAATACTAAAGCAAATATTTTACACAATGCTGAGTGAGTAATTAATAGTTCATATATTTCACAGGCTATCTTCTTGCTTTTATATTGTGTTTTTGTGTCCTTATGTCATTTGTTAGCAATGTTAGCCCCATATTGCTATTGCTTATTTAGTAATCCCCTATAATCCTCACACCCTTTTATGCTGAATTTCTACAGCATACAGTTGTTCCCTGCCTTGTATTTGTGCAAACTGATTATTCCTGCCTGAGAGTTGTGCCCCGTGTTTGTCCTCTCACTTGTATTGAGTCTCATTTTTTCAAGTTATTTATCCAATTTTCCAGTGCAATTTGAATTTCAATCTTGTTCTCCTCTGTTCTCACAGCTTTAGTCATTGTAAATTTCATATGCATATACAGCATTGCATCATTCCCATCATTAATGATGATATTGAACAGTCTTGGACTGTGGACAAAGCTGCAGGACTGCAGTAAATATGTTCTTTTATTTTGATAGCAGTGTATTGAGTGCTGTTGTCTTAGGATAAAGTTAAGCAGTTGTTTTAATTACTTGTCAATCTTCATCTCTCTCTTGTAGGCACCTTCACTATAATTTTTAATATGGATTTCCATCCAACATACTCTATGAATTTTTTCCTTTCTCCATACTTAGAATGCATATACCAGATTTAATTTTATCCATTTGAGTTAGAGTGTTTTTATGCCTTCTCATTTAGGTCTCTGAGATTTTTGGTTCAAGTGACTTCAATAAGCAGGTCTTAAAGCTCACCTGCTCAAAATAAAAATACTGTAATGAGCCAGGATTGTCTCCCCTTTGATACAAGTTGATCTGAATTATAAACTCATTTTCTACTATTTGTTGTTTGATAATGTCCTTATCATTTAACTGTCTACATTGTCTTCTGTTGGCTCAATGATTGATCAATGAAGAATTTTTCTGCTACCAGCCTAGAGGGTACTGGTTGGTTTGTTGACAATAGGCCTTGTTTTTTGGCCTGTTTTGAGGACTTCCTTGGTTTGGTTTGCAAAATACTCTGCTGCCACAACATATATTTGGCTGGGTGCTGTTTTGTAGCACTGTCTCTGACATTCCTCAGTGGGAAGAACAATGTCCTTGGTTTGGTGTTTGGGTTGCTTTTCGCTGTGCCTCTGTGCAAAGGAGTCCTGAGGATGCTTAGGTCTGGCTTCAGAATGTGAGTTGGGTGTGCTGAGGCACTCCAGGGACTGGGGAATAAAGCAGGGATTGAGACCCTGTTTTAAGTCATGTGCTTGCTCTTGAGCCCAAACAGATCTAAAAGCAATGACATTATTTTGGCATTAAGCAGTCACTTTGGACTCACCTGTAACTGCTGCAGGTTGCTGCCCTGGCAGGGCTCAGCAGAGATGCAAATCTTAAGCAAGACAGTAATCTCTCAGGTCTTCTTTGCTTTTCAAATTGGGCTATAATTTATATTAGAAATATTGCATCTCTTCCAAATTAGAATATTCCTCTCTCCTCTCCCATTAAGGGTTGTCAATGTACAAACAGGTAATGGTGATCAGCATTCTTGATGACACAGACAACTTTTTGTGCAACTTTGCAGATGTCACGAGGAGGCAGTAAAACCTCCCTGTGGAAAATAATCCTGAATGTGAAACAGGACTTTGTTACGAGAGACACTTATCCATTGATTTAATGTGTCTTTTTTTTTAATCAGATATTAGGATACCCAGATATTTGAAGTTGCCTTTTGCTGAGGAATTGATGTCTAACACTTTGATTTTTGCTTGGACTCTTACTGAATGAGAACTTGCTGGGTTGTATTTACACGATTTGGATAACTTTGGAAAATGAAAGCTCAGCTTTTGTCTTTTGTATGTATAAGATCTGATTCCTTGCTTTCTTTTTTTCATCTCTTTCAGCACTAAAGATTGACATGTACCCTGCTATGTATCTGAAAATTAGCCAGAGATCCCGCCAGATTTTTATGTAGGCTTTGTGCTGCTTGCAAGATTTTTTTGGAAGCAATCAGAGATACTGCATTTCTTTATTACATTTTGGTATATATTCTTCCAGTGTCTCCATATATATTCCTCTGCTTTTGGATATATGAGGCCATTACTATTCCATTAACAAATTTCCAGATATGGATGGTTCCAAAGTTTTTAGAACAAAACATTCACAGCTGTGACCCTTGGATTGATGAGCCACAGTGCAGCCAAAGCATTGAAAGGTAGTGCAAAACATATGTGTATGTATGTTTATTTTCTTTGATGTGTCACTAGCAAATTTGATAACATTGCTAGCACTAAAATGTTGCTTCTTTAATATTCTAAATTATCAGCTATTGTGAAACACTGATGTTTATGAGGAGGGGAAAGCTTATATATTGCAAAACCAAGATGAAATAGACCTTGATCCAGGCTGTTTTCTGGAATGCTGTTTGGTGTTTGTGAATTCTGACTCTCCTTCTGGCTGTAATGTGATGCTCCTCGGTAGTGTGACAGCTTCAGCTTTCTGCCTGAATGATCTCATCACAAACACGCACTAAGAGTCAAAAATGAGAAGATGAAAACTCTCATATTGCTTATCTGCCCATCTTCTTGGTGAGGAGAAACTCATAATGTCTGTTCAGAACTTCAGACATAAAAATGCTCTATAAATGCTTAATGTCATTTCGATGAAGAGAGAGAAGGCTGAGAATGGGATATGATTGCTATCTATAAATGCATTATGGAGGTAAATTCTACAAAGAAAAAGAGAGATTTAAGGTAGAGGACGATGCAGGTGCAAGAAGAAACAGATGTAAGAGGGCCATGAATAAATGTAGGCTGGAAATGGGAAGGTTTCTATTTTAGAGATGCAGTAGCCTTCAAGACAGAGTCACAAGCCAAAATCTTCCCTGATTTTCAGGAGTTTCAAATCTTAGAGTCCTATGCTGTGGTATTGCTTGTGCAGAGGGAGACTGAAGTTTTGGGAAATCCTTTCCATTGCTTACTGGGCTGACCAGAAAAATCTTTGGCTACAATCAGATGTCCTTCAGGGAGTCTCAGCCCTCACATTATGGTCACAGCCTGAAATTTTTATTCCTCAGAAGGAAAGCAGACACGTAGTGTGAACTGGTTGTGTTTCCCCAAAGAAAACATCTTCATCCCTTCTTTAATTGACTTGTACCTTATGTCCCAGGGTAGTATCTCTTTGCATCATTTATCCATAAATATTCTGCAAGAGCAAAGTATAACTTCCTGGAAGTGGGGTACAGAAGCTTTAGTGAAGCTCGATTTATGCACCAATACAGTTTTTGGTTTGTTTCTTTTTTTCCAGAGCATTCAGTCCTGTGATCCTAAAACTCCTTCATTCTACTGTCAGGGAAACAGGAAAGGAAGGCTATGAAAAGGGTGGACAAATGTAGATCCAGTATAGCTTAATATTTAAGTGCAAGTGAAGTAGGTAGCTTCCAAGTGCAAAAAGTGAGAATGTTATTTGCTATTGAATCGGCTCAGATAAGTTGGATTTTTGCATGGGAACTTAGGCTTCTCAAGGCCTACAGGAAAAATATATTACAATGAACAAAAAGAGCCACGTAGCAGTCAGCAGGATATTCCAGTTGGTCAACTTGAGTTATCTGGTGCAAGTAGCAGTGGAGGGATTTTTCTTTCATGAATGGAAAGAAAAGCTACTCCAGAGGCAGTTCACAGCAAGGACGTAACTCAGACTTTCATTGCTGTAAAAATAGCCCTGTGGGACTACCTAGCCAGGCTGGGAATATAATAGGAAACAGACAAAAAGCCTAGAAATTTACCATTTGGAAATCTACTACTTTGATGGAATCCAACTGAAAAGAGTTTCAGTGTGTGGAATTCTTTGTTGTTTAGCCTTAGGAAGGATCTTGAACTTTAAAGTTGGGAGTCATCTGCTACAACCTTCACAGGTAAGCACCATTCTGGACTAGATTTATGTGATGAGTAATATTTCTGCACCAAGGAATCTGAATTGCTATTTGTGGAAACACAAGCTTACTGATAATTGTACTCACTCCATGCTATTAATTAGAGGCTAAACAATGATATTGCTGTTGCCATTGACAACTGAGTCTATAACCTTGGATTTTTTGGACATTAACTTAAGGAAACTGAAATCTGTTCCCCATTTTCCATGGTATAGAAAAGGAAGGAAGACTCAGGCTTGCAGCTGAAAAAAAAAAAGAGTAATTTGCAAAAAGCCATGCATTCAAGTTGGCCTCTAAATTTATATTAATTAACAAAGAGGGCCCTGGTGGATAATTTCCCTCCAAGTGGCAGCCGGGATGTCTTCTTGTGTGAGACAGAGACCAAAATTACACTGTACTGATCCATAGTGACTGTAGGCTCAGAGCTTGGTTTTGAGGTGAAAATAATTCCAGGATTCCAGTTCCAGACTGATGAATTTAAGCTGTTCTTGTGAGACTTGTGCTATAACCCAAAGGAAATATTTCTGACTGTGATCTTAATTTTCTGCCTATGAAAACTCCAGGCTGTATTTTTTCCTTGGGTGATAAACCCTGTGTGATGCTTTGTGTTGCTAATGTGGTGCAAAGCATCTGCAAAGCTCTGTGGATTGGGGCTAACACTTCTTACTGGGAATGGGAATACTTGGGAGAAACCTGGGCTCTCACACATTGTTTAAAAACCAGATAGCAGATGTCTACTATCTACAGCTTGCTTTCCTGTGTTCCAACTTTTCCCTACAGAAAGGATCTGCTAAAGTTATTTTGAAGTAAAACACATGGGTTAGGGAAGAATAGAGTTTTTTGGTAATATATGAGGAACTTCACAGTGTGAGGTCATAAAGCCATTGAGTGTTATCATCCTGTATGAGTCTGATCTCTGCCAAACCACAAACCACCCCTCACAAAATAGTTTAATGCTGCAAAATAAATGTTGCTCTATTAGTTCTTATATTCTTTTATTATTTAAGCTGATACTGGAAGCCTAACCTTTTTCATTTATGGCCCTTCTATTTTGTGTGGTTTTTTTTTCAAATTTTAAATCACAGATGATTTAGTGCTGCCTGCATCAAAGGCATTGATGTCATCTGTGGAACAATACTTTCCAAGTCTGTTAAATTTCCCTGAAGTACATTTGCTGAGACACTTTTACATGTTTATAATAACTGGTTGGGTCATTAAAGAATTGAGGGAGGATTAAAAATGAGGTGGGAAAAACCTCACTCTTTCTACATCTGCGATTACTGTGATGTTTTGAAGGGGAAGCACTTGAGCACTGCCTCAACTGGGCAACCTTCTCTCAAGTGTATCATAAACAGTATTTGGTTAATATATTGCTCCTACTTGTTTTATGTACCTAAATAATGCAGACCATCAGTGGGCTGAGAAAGACCCCAATAAACTGGACAAAAGTAATGAACTGTGTCTATATTAGGATACAGAACCCCGCAGAGGCTAGATCTCACCTCCCCATTTGTTTTCATACTGTATCAAATACAAATTAAACTGCCATATATTTCTAGATGTGAAATCCTCTGGATAGTAAAGATTATTAGCTTTGGAGGATAGGTCTACATAAGAAAAGGCAGCGTGGGAAGCACACATTGCTTGTGTTGATTAAACTGGAGCACACATACCCCAGTCCCTGGCAGGGTTGCAGCAGTCCCACTGGAGTCCGTGCTGCCACAGCTTCTCACTTCCTGCGAATTGCACTGGATTGAATCTACCATGGGACAAGTTCCTAGCCAGCACTTCAAGCCTGCTTTTGTCAGCTACATAGAGATGCTGTGAATGTAAAACAGGAGGAAACCTCTTACCAGAGTCAAATACATGTCCACCCCCACAGCTGAGCTCAGAGACTCTTTCCTTCCCTGCGGGTTCGAGGGTTTCTGTGCCAAGGTGGGTGATGGCAACAGGTCACAGACATCTGCAATGCCACTGCTGCCCCTCCTTCACACTGCTTGTGCAAAGGGTGGCCACTGCAAAGAGAAAGCCAAGATTGGCAGGTTAAACTTTTTTGGTTAAAAAAATCCGCAAACTTCCAGAGAAGAAATCTCTGCTCTGTAGGAATTCTTCGTCTAACTGCTCCGTTTAAGTGGCAAAGTTGGATTACTGCTTCTGTTAAAGGAAACATACAGGACTGGGAAGGAGACTTCAGAGTTAATTGAGTGCCATCCCTGGCTACTGCAAGCACTATTACATCTCCTTTACTGTAAGAATGTATATTAAAACCAGGTTTTTTTGTCCCTCTTGTTCCCTTCAAAAAACTAATCTAATTCTTGAGTCCATATATTTCAAGCTCAAGAAATCCAATTTAAGGCTTGTACTCATTTTTTCTTGGATGAACTCTGATTTAAGCCTAAATAATTTAGTGCATAACAATCATGTTCCTTTCAGTCTCTCTGTCTCAACTTTCTTCTTGACTTTTCACCAAAAATAAGTTCTTCAGTCCTTTGATTATCCCTATAATTCTTCCTTGTGCCTCTCCCCTTTAGAATTTTATTTCTCCCAATAGCAAGTATTGTTCCCCACCTCTACAGAAACAGCTCTTGTTTATGTGTGTTTGGATTTGCTTTTTTCATGTTTGCTTTTCCTCTTATTAGTGGCCTACAGCCCTCCTACAAATCAACAAGCAGAAACAAATCTTTCTTCTTAACAATTTCCAAGGGTGGAACATTCAGCCTACAGGATAATTTCTTGCTGTTAGTCACAAAGATTGTTATCCTTCCGTTGGCACTTTAAGATTTCCTTTTATTTTGTTAAATGGTCCTTAATGGTTATTCATTCAATCAATCCATTTCTTTGTGAACTCTAGCCCAGTTCTTCTCATCAGTGAAAAAACCTTTCCATTTGTGAGTTATTTTCCTTTATTAGTGTTTCTGAATGTTTCTTCCCTGATTGTTAGTGACTTTTATGAAGTTATATAAAGTGAGGTCAAAGCTGATTCTTGAGGAACGTCATTTCCTAATTTCCTTTCAGCCATAAGCCTTCCCTTTCAAAAAGCACACTCTGTCTGATTTCAGACAGCTTCTCATCCTCACAATTTCTCTGCTAATCCCCATCTCTTCCTGTTTTACTATTAATTCCCAGTTTGTTATCATAGGCTTTGCTAAAGTTAAGACAGATGGGATCAATCACGTCCTTTGTCTAGAGTGTAGGTTATCTTGTCAAAGAAATGTATGAGGTTAATCTGGTACAATCTACTTTTGTTAAGCCCATGCTGTATTTTATACCATTTTCATTTGACCTCGATGTCTTTAATTATCTTTTTCCTTAAAAGCTGTTCTGAAGCTTTACACCACTGAAGTCAAAATTCAAGGACTATGGTTATCCACACTCCTTCTCTCCAGCTAAATACAGGCACTACATTTTTTCTTAATTTGGTTTACAGTATCTTACTTGGTAGATTTATTACAAAGTATTGCTAGATTAACAAGAAGTTTCAGATTACAGTAGTGCACTTCTGTTTCAAACCTTTTATATTTTTGTTTTAGCAGGTGCTGATGTTTATTGGGAACTCTTGAGCAAACAAAAACAACCCATGGAATTAAGGGTTGCATACACGGAAGTGTAGTGAACAGAGGACCACAAGTAATCCAAGTTTCATGGCAGTTTGTCTAAGAAAGATGGGGAGAAAAGTGGAATTTGTCCCTGGATAAGTGAGCAAGGCTGATGTACCTCAGCTAGGGCAGGTCTCACTTTGTTGTCACCTGTCATAAGGGGAATTAATCGATTGCCCAGTGAAGGGAGAAGCTAAACCAATGTAAGCTTCAATCTCTCACACTGTGGAGGAGGCAGCAACACTGGGTTGCTTGGCTGATGTCTCTGTTATTTAAAAGTACAGATGAATATTTAAATCAGAATCTGGGAAAGACCCACAGTTATGGGAATAATATAACCCCCAGTGTACTTCCAAAGACGATAGGAAAGGCAAATCTGGCTGGTCAGACCTCAGCTGACTGACATGAGCATGAGCAGTGACATCTCCAAACCTGCAGATGATATTAAGAATGTTTTCTGGTTATTCAAGTACTGTGCTCATAGTGACTAACTTCAGAAACTGTTGTCCACAAAACCCAACAGATGAAAAAAGTGCAGAATTAGAGAGGAATAATCTAAATTGTGCTTGTGCTAAACTGAACATTTTGATGGTAGTTACAACTCGGGGAAGAGGTCTTGATGTTGTCCTTGATGGTCCTTTAAAATCACTGCTTGGGTATCACACCAGCCAAAAATTCAGCACAATGTGAAACATCACTATCAATGTACTGAGAGCAAACCAGAAAACACTATTCTGCTCTTACCTAAAACTTTGATGAACTTTCTGAGTGAATCACTTTGTGTGATTTAGAACTTCGCAATTTAAAAAGGACATAGTGGACATAGAAAATATAATGGAAAGGGCAACAAACTAAGAGTTGGGTGAAGGAATTTCCTTGTGAAGAAAAACCAATAAGGTGGTGATTTCTCAGGATGGAGTGGAGGCTAAGGGGAATATGATGTTCATGACAGCATCAATTTACAGCTAAGCAGCACAAATCCAGGACTACACCTAGGGTGTCTAGTCTGAGGTCTAGTCTCTTGATTTGCTAACCTAGAACAGACTTTTTCTAGTGCAAGTCTAGAACAAGAAATATGCATTAAAACTAGCAGAAATTGGTTTGAAACAGACACAGAAAACTACTTTTTACATCAGAGAGAGTGAATATCTGAATCTTTTGAAACAGGAGGCTGTGAAGGCAGATTGCATCCATGGGGTCAGAAGGGATATGCACAAATTAATGGACATCTATTTAGGTCCATAAATGCAGGTAATGGAATAATCAGAGATGTACACCATAAAGTCTTCAGCCCAGGAGCTCTGGGACCTGCAGGAGTATTAGGAGGATAAATAGTTAAGTAAATGCTTCTCTCTCTGCTAATGCAGAGTACTGGGCTAGAAGGTCTGACCCAGCAGGGCTTCCCTATGCTTTTTGTTTGGCAGGTTCCCCTGACAGCATGGGATTTGTTGCTGTAAGTGGATTTCTGAATGGGAAAGGCTGTTTCTCAAAAGGGTTCACAGCTGTTTTCCAGAGGACTCATTCCTATTCCAGTGGGTACTGCTGTATATTGCCCAGTCCTTTACCAATAGGTCTGTCCTGATCTCAGCTAAGACTGTGTATTTGATTCTGGCTGGTGGTCAGAGATGCTCCTTATCCAGCTTTTCAGCCTGCATGGGCTATCTCTCCGACTAAGAAGAAAAATAAAAATATATGTACACATATGTGCACAAATAAGGAAGGATACATAGTATGGTTGTTTAAAAAAAAAAAAAAAAAAAAAGAGTAACTTTGGCTAGGGGTGTGTAGAGAGGCAGTTATTTATTTTATTGAAAACCTCATTAGCTTCTTATAAGCCCTCCCTCTTAGTCAGTTCCTGACTTTATAAATTCCATTAGGTTTGTGTGTGTTTGGGTAGTATAGAATGTTTGCCAAGACAGAGAAATCATAGATTGTTTTCCATTTCTTTCAGGTTTTTTTCACCTGAGAGGGAATTTACCATTATGACCAATAAGAAAAAGATGTAGCTGTATCATTCAAGGCCTTTTCAAGATAGCAAGGTATTTTGTTTCTGACTTTTGTCTGACCTCACAACTGGCCTTTTCTAGTTTGTCCTTTAAAAATACCTGTGCATATGAAGGCAGAGGGATGATGCAATGCCCATCACAATAGAGTCCTCCAGAGATTGCAACTTTGCACAGAGAAGCATTGCTCCTGAAGAAAGTTCTGCTGGGGGAAAACAGAGATTGGGCATGCTGATGCAGCTGGATGGCAAGACTGCAGGGTGAGGAACCACAATTGCACTTCTGAGCTTCTCAAGAAAAAAAGATGTTCAAAAGTATGTGGTCTTGGGAGAAGATGGAGCCTTTAAGGAAAACCAAAACCAGACCAAACTAAACAAGGAGGGAGAACAATATCTCTGAATAAGTGAGGAAACAGAACAGAAATTCTAATAGACCCAGGTAAATAAGGTTTGGATCCAATTTAAAACAACACAAACCATTAAATACCAGCTAAGACATTCACAATGGTAAGAAACAGAGGGATGCAAATGCACTAAATTGAGCACGACGGTGAGGGACATTATACAACTCCCACATGGTACAAGTCAACATCTGCTTTTCCAGGAGGATGGTTGTGTTCAGTGGAACATCCTGCTGAGCTGTGTGCTCCTGCCTAGATGGGGGCTTGCAGCAGCCACTGAGCCCCCTCCAGGCTTCATTGGCAGCCTAACGTGCTGAGAGACTGGAGGTAAGAGACAGCACACCCCTCTCTGGAAGACAATAGTTGCGAATATTTTAAATATTTGTTTAAATGATTTGTTTAAAATCAAATGGTGAGCCTCAGAGTATGGAAAACTGGCAAAGAGAATTGAGAAGGAGTAATTTCAGCTCAGCTGATGGCTGAATCCTGCCTTTGCTATCAAAAAGCACACAACAAAGTGGCCCTGCTCTGTCTTGCAAGTGATGACATAGAACTGACTGCCTTTCTGTCCTTTGTTCAGTGCCCTGGCTAACACAGCCTGGAAACTACCAAGTACCTAAGATTCAGGCAATCATACTCCTAAGAACATTTTTGGGTTGCATGCAGCATCTTTCTTTAAATTAAATACTTAGGAAGACACTTTTTTTCACCCCTTTATAGTTAAAAAATATTCCTGACATCTCTAATACAAAATAGGAACATCTTGTCATTTAAGATCAAAATTAAGATCTCATTTTATATAAATGAGATGACTATTTTACAGTAACAACTCCAAACTACCTAGATTCATTATACTATAAACTGCAGTATTTGGCACCATTACTTCAGTGCTGTGTTGAAACAATGAAAGGCTTAGAAAATCATAACATGGTGACTGATACAGAATTCAGATTATCTGCCTTAGGAAGATGTGATGAAATATAGATTTGTGTGTGCACAAGTTATGATTTATCTTTGAAACTGGAGGCATATGAGACTCCAATTCTATGTATAGGCTATGTGACAGACAGTATTGAAAGCTGCATTCTAAATTGCACTGTTGTTCCAATTGACTTCTATGTCTGTGTTGAATTAGACTGCAAAAAACTCTGTGTGTGTGTGTGTGTGTGTGTGTGTAAGTCTTCCTGTGAGAGATTTACTCCATTTTCTATTGGGAAATAGACTTCCCAGTTTCCTTTATTCCCCCCTGAGAAATTAGTTAGTAGATTCTTAAGAATATTGCTGAATAATGTAGGCTAGCAGTTAGGGATCTGTGTTCCCATGGTTTCCAGTTACTATGTCTTTGAGGAAGAGGATTGTGGAAGAGCTTTAAAAAGATTATGTTGTTCTAGGAATTTTTTTCCTCTTTTTCTTTTATTCCAGGGCAAGAAGATTTTGTGGTTGGTAGTGAGGCAGACAGGAATATGAACACAGTTTTGTGCACCCCAAAAAGAGAAGCAATTAAAGTTTGTTGGTCTCCCAGAAATGTAAAGTCTTGCATGAATAACAGGTGGTGTTTTGGTTTTATTACAGCCCATTTGTAACCTTGTCAAATTCTCTCTGTGTTCCACTTTTGACGTGCCTTTGGAATATTAAATTCTAATTCATAATATCCATACAGGGACAGATCTGGAAAAGAGGCAATTTTCAGGTTAGCACTGGGGCAGAGGAAGGGCAGAGGGATGGACACAGTGGGTAGCTGTTTCATGATGATGCTGTTGGGATCCCTGCTATGGCATTCTCTCCATCAGGGACAGCTCAGTCAGATCTGTGATACAAAACCTCGCTTGAACCCTCAGGACTCGAAGGTGGCTTTCCAGGATTTTATGACTTTCCATTCACAGTTTAAGGCATAGAATCAATTGATCAAACTTTCCACTATATTCAAAGCATGGAAAAAGGGTCACATGAAGCTATGCCTGCCTCAAAGGGCAGCACAGGGCAGCAGGATCTGTAGAGCCAGGCTGCCCAAGGTCTGCACTGCCTGCCTGTTAGCAGCTTTAACATCACATTAGATCTAGGGTGCCACACAGGTAGACCGTGCCAGGTGTGACTTGGGGAGCCTCTTTTGGCTTGGCCTCACCTGAAGGGCATCCAGTTTGCAGTCCAGAGACTTCCCCAATATGAACTCAAATGCAGGAAACAGAAATATTATGTAACTTCAAAGCCACTTTCCTGAGCTGAATTAGCTGGTCCACTTTGAGCAGAAAGCCCAGTAGCCTGGGCACTGTTTTTCTCTAGAGGGTGTGCATAGTCTTTGCACTGTGCAGTATAGTCAGAAAATTTCAGGAGAAGTGGGGTGTGAAGCAGAGGCAAAGAACTGTTAATTAAATGATTTTCATAAATAAAACATAAGAATAAGCTACTATATTTGAATCTAGACTATTATTTTTCTTCTTGTTAGGAATCTGGAATGAACTTTGCCAAAATATTAAGATTTCTGACTGACTTGTCACTCCCCCTCAGACATCTTTCAAATGGGTCAAAATGTAAATGCAGTATCTTGTACATAAAGTGAAAATTTCCTCCAGCAGCTGATTCACTGACAGGAAGAGTCTATTGCCTAGCTACAGCTCAAAGAAGATTATTCTGAACTTTCAAGGTGGAAATATATGCTTTTTGGTGCTGAAGATCCTGAGTTTGACTCTCAGTGTTTATGACACTGCAAGAATGGAAGCTTCAAAGTCAGATTTTTTACAGCATAACGTGGTGCCACTGTACCAGCTGACAGCAATTGGTGTTATAGGCTGCTCTCCTGTTTTGGCAGAAGTAGGGGTGTAGGAACAGCCTCTGAGGCAATGGTGAGGAGGAGCTGTTCTCATGGTTCATCTAGCAGTGCTGCCACTTTGTCTTGCATCTCTCTGAGGAAGACACCTGCAGTGATTATGAATTTGGGTCAGTCACTTAGGAAAGTCCTCAGCTACTTGTTGCACTTGTCTTCTGGCATTTTAGAGGAAAGTATTCTGGCCACAAGGCTGTGGCTGGGAGGTAGAGGAAATAGGAAGCTGGCTTTGGAGATCTCAGTATGTTCAGTCATATGCCTCAGTACAGTTTGAGTACTGGTTTTACTCCCAAACTGGTTTTATTCTCAAGCAGTTGTATTTTAGGGTTTTAGAAAAAAAAAACTTGAAAGGATTTTGAAAGTTTATCTTTGAAGACATACCTTTGGTTAATATCAGCTAATGCAGCACCACTGAATTAAAGAGAAATATGTCTGAGTATCATCAAGGGGCTCATTCCTTATATCAGCTGAAGGAAATGCCTCCAGTGTAGCTGGAAATGTACCACTTCGTGATAAATAATTCTTTAGGCATTTATACTTTGTTTTGCACAGTAGTGTTTCAACCAAGATTCTAAAAATCCAAATAGACTTAAGCATCTTCTAGAAATTGTGACTTCTGATTTTTAGCTATAGGTAACCAAGATGCATCCTCTAACACACAAGGACAGGATCTCCTCCCTCCTCCTTTTCTGTTTTGGGTCTTCTTAGAACATTAGACAGAAACTCTGTCCCATGCAGCCCCTCTAGTCACAGTTGGTGACTTTCCTCCAGAGAGTACAAGCTCTTTTCAGCAGGTTTAAGATTATGAGGCCACACCTCTGATTTAATAACTACATAATGTGATATAATACTATAATGACTCTACAGTGCATCTGGGAAACTTGGGGCAAGTATCTGTCCTACTTTGCCTTCAAAATTAATTGTGAAATCACATCACTGGTAGCTTGGTGACTATCTCAGAACATACAGGCTAAATTAGAAGAACCTGGTTTCCATTTTGGATATCATCTATCCACAGCTCCCATAAAATTTATGGACACTAGTCTCAAAGACAGGCAGTTTTCCAGAACCTGTACCTCAACACAATTTCAGCACATCTCTCTCTCTCTCTGTGTCATTCTCTCAGAGTATGTTCACATTCCAATGTTTGCTGACACACTGATGACAACCTTTCTATATGAACAAGGGCCAATAATAGCTTTTGAGAAAGTATTATTGAAAGGTGTGTTAAAAATTGCTCAGTGGCCAGAAAGCAGTCACCTTATTTAAGTCTGAGTGAAACATAAACAGCCAGCTAGAGACTTCTGAAGATGATAAATAGTCTGCTTGCATAAATTTAAGAGATTCACTAAGCAATGGCTTCATTTTATAAATACTAAAATCCAAAATGTCATCTAAATAAAATATTGTATATGGCCACCCTATTAGGTTAGCTGTTGCCTTTAAGGAAGCCACATACCTAATGGATCTAATTGCTCAAGGAGCACTATAAAATTCCATTTTTTTGTAAAATATGTTAGATCATATTCAAAAATAGTTTAGTGATTAATATTCTTTCTAATTCTAGAGCTGGAATCTGAAGCAAGCATTGAAATGGTCTGCTGAAATTGTAAATAGCATGCATTTGGGGAAAAATAACAAGTTTGTGCTAAATGGTATTTCTAAATATTACAAAAATAATGTTCTGGGCATAATTGTATTTCATTAGAGTAGATAGATGCCTGGCAACAAAGATGTATACATACCAAAGAAAATGATATCTTGATGAAAAGCTTCTTGTTAAGCTTAAGCTGTATATGCAAAAATTTCGCTGGTGCACACAATGGGAGATACTGAAAATGAAAAAACATTAAACTACTTTACAAGAATTACATTTACAGGACATGGGAACAAGACCTTTCCCTTTCTGGGAGGTACTGGAAGATTTATTTCTTGGTTCAGGCAACACTCCCTTCAGCAAGAACAGCTGAACACAAGTTCATAAGAGAGCATTATATGATACCCTCAAAATTGATAAATGATAATTTGATATTTTGATGCCCACTAGAAAATATTAAGGCATTCTCAATATTGAGCTGGGGAAGTGTAGGGTTTTGATTAATTTTAGAGAAGTTTTAGGCATTAATTTCCCCTCCTCTGAAGCATGAACTGAATCTGATGGCGCTCAATGTGCGTAAAAAAAAGCAGGGCACATGATGTTTCATTTTGGGGTATGGAAAAATTGGAGCAGTTTTAAAAACAGTTGTAATGATATAAAATATCACCTACTGTGGCATGGTCCTGGCTATTTGAATACACACAACTTAAAAGCAGGCAAGGATAAAACTGTGATCCATGTGTGTGCAGGCCAAGTGGAAGCTCAGCACGAGTAGATTCCTGGATGTGTTCTTGGTGATGCCAAGCTCAAGGTCTACGCTCCTGGAGTAACCACAGCTCTGTGCAATAAGTTACAGCTGCCAGCTTCCAGTCAGTGTCTAGTCAACCTGTTGGGAGCTTTAATACTGACAGGGAACAAGGCTGTGACAAAATGCTCCTTTTGAAATGTAAGTGCTTCCCACTGTGGCCCCAAACAAAGGTCACGTGTGCTCTGACGAGAAACAAGGTAAGTTGTTAAATATCATAGAATTTTTGAATGGTTTGGATTGGAAGGAACATTAAAGATCATCTAACTCCAACCCCCCTGCCATGGACAGGACATTTCACTAGACCAGGTTGCTCAGAGCCCCATCCAGCCTGGCCTTGAACACTGCCAGGGATGAGGCATCCACAGCTTCTCTGGGCCACCTGTTCCAGTGCCTCAGTACCTTCACAGTCAAGAATTTCTTCTTAATATCTAATCTAAATCTCAGCTCTTTCAATTTAAAGCCATTTGCCCTTTTCTGTTACTCCGTGCCCTTGTAAAATGTCTACCTATTGTTCTCTTGCAGACTCCCTTCAGGCCCTGGGAGTCTGCTATAAGGTCTACATGAACATGTCCCCATCGTGTGAGACATGCAGTGTGAGGCACTCAGGATGGCTGGGGATGATACTCAGAGGTTACATTTCCTGCAAAAAGAGATTTGCCATGGGGATCATCACTGGGGGTCCCAGCTTTGCAGTGCAGCTGGAGAAGCAGTAGTGTGCTTAAGTAGGAGCCTAAAATCACAGCTGTCTGCCTGCTGCTTTTTTGTGCACACAGAGCATCTTTCTTAGCTGTTTTACTTGTGGAGGCTGTGGCACACCAGCCTGAACAACTTGGTGATACTTTTGGGGCTATTGGATGGATGTGCCTTGGCTTGGATGCACACTTCCCTGTGGCACACAAATACATAGTCATGTGGAGAAACCTATCGCTGTTTTCCAGGCATCACTTCTTCAATACAGAGACTCTGAATTCTTGTAAATAGCTTAAGATTTGGATGTGAGGCAGCAGAATGCTTGAAAACATTGGTTACGTTTCCTTTGAGAGGGGTATTTGTGTCTGCACTGAGTAAAGGTATGGTGTCCTCAATAAAAAGTGCTGTATTTCCTCTCATGATTATACAGCATATTTCTTCCTCTGGGGCTTTTTGCTTATGCTTGAAAAATCATTTTACCTACCACTGCCACGGGTTACCTTGGGATCAAAAGGAAACACACAACTGAAGCACGGCTTGCTGCTGAACATCAGCCTTTTTTCATGTAATTACAATTTTGTTGTCACTGCATGGTAGAAGCCAGAGAGCATCAATTCAGTTAAGTTCATGACAACTTTTTCTGAGGTGGACCAGAGGAAGAAGGAAAAAATATTTCAAAGCCCAGTCTTCTGGCAGAAGGAAGCCAGCAGAATTTAGGTTGAACTGATTTGCAAATGCCATTGATAAATTTTTGTAACTGACACAGAAACTTAACATATTGTACAGTGTCTCAAAGTTATCATCTGTGGCTTGATAGCCTCCTGAAATATTCCTTTTCTTTCCTATATGAGATGTCTGCAGCTGCCCATTTGCACCTTCACAGATGTATGTTGAGCTTTTTTAATGTTTTTGGTGAGGAGCTGGAGACAAACAGGGAAGTGTGGGACTGAGCATTCCACAGAGCTCTGCTGTGACTGTGCCAGATGCAGAGCTCTGTGCTTCAGGAGTACAGACAGGGTCAGGGAGGCAATGGCCCTGATAATTCTGCTTAAAAATGATGGCAAGAGGAACAATTCAAGGAGGAAAAAAATAAGAGAATGAGGTCAAATGTGGGGTATTTTATGCAGAATTCCAAACTGCTTGTACTTTGTTTTACCCTCAAATATTTATGACCCTCCATACAGGTTTTGTTTTATAGGAATGGCTGGGGAATTGCTCTGCTTCCAAGCAAAATGAATGTTGGATTAACTCAATGTCTCTAGTATCTTCCCTCTGACTGGTCCCTCACCAAGAGCACCAAATGACACGTATTCAAAACAAAGAGGTAAAAAATGTTTCAAAGACAGGAATAAGTTTGTGGAAATGCCTGCAAATAAGATATACAGTCACGGTATTTGGATTGGTTTACAAATGATTTACAAAGAGGGAGGGAAAAAAAAGGGATGAATATCATCACAAAATTTATTTGCAAAGTAAGTAAATAAATAAATAAATGAAATAAATCGTTTGACTGGCTCTTTTTTTTTTAAACGTAAGAGCTCAATGGAAATGAAAGAGGACTCTGTAGTTCTCATTACTGAATTACATTTTTTTGAGCCTGACTGCGAAAGGAAGACGTGCATGCTTAGATGTTGTTTGACCAGAAGCTGATGAATGCATTCTTTAGAATGTAAATATGCTTTTTCTGACAACCAGAAATATATAAAATGTGAATAGACTTTATTTGAAAGCTGATTAGTCTCCTTCTTGGTTTCAGAGTGTGTGAAGAGATACAATTAAACTCATATAGTAATTGGATTTCCCCCCCTGCATATCCCTTATAGCTCACATAAGGCCTATTTCATAGTCATACCTTTTGAAACTACGAAGTCAAGAGAGAAATCATATTTGCTCATGAAGTAGTTGATGTTGATCTGAAAGACCACACAGGCAGCAATAAACAGTCCCCTAGGTATACAAAAAATTATGCAGTCAGTCAAGTTTTTCAGCTCCCCAGGAAAGTAAGCATTTAAAAAATAATTTCCTTTATATATTAAAAAACCCTTTTTATCACAGATATAATCTGGAATAAAGGTCAGCTACAGACTGAATATCATGGAAAGATATGACCATTTGATAGTTCCAGCATGGTTTGTCTAGCACTCACTGACTGTGAGCATTAGCCAGAGGTATATAAACACTTATAAATATTTTATGCATAAGCCTACCTGCACTAGATTGATGATTAATAAGTCTGTTGTTGGTAATCTATGGCATCTCTTTTGCATGGAGAAAGCAATTAGAAACACACAGAGACACCTTAGATGATACACAGCATAAAACTGAAATCCTGAAGTACCTGCATGCAGCAGTCTGAATTAAAAGTGTGGATACAGCCCTAGCATTCCCTGCTGTAGTTTGTAGGAAAGTGTCAAGGCTCTTAGGCTGGAAACACGATTCAGTTTGCTCTTATCTATTTGCATGATCCCTAATATTTTCTGTGGGGCTTTTTCCCTATTTTTATTTAATTTTTAATATATTACCCTGCGATAGAAAAATAGAACAAAATCTATGGTACCTGACCAACATTTTTAAGTAAAAATGCAATTATAAACTAGATATTATGTGGAATTAATAAGAACAGGACTGGTAGGAAATGAGCACGGGTTAAAGCACCATACTTTGAAGGGATACAACCTATCACTTAGTGATTTTTCTCTGTGTCCTCACTGGTGTGGTCTGTGGCAGTGGGCAGGTTTCCTCAGGCTCACCCTGAGGGGAACAACTTCATCTGGGGGATGAAGTTTATCACCCACCTGAGCATGGGGGAGCAGCAGGGCTGTCTGAGATATCAGGGCCCCAGACGTGAAGGTGCCTTGGGAGGGAAGCAACATGAAGCTGAGTAAGTGTGGAGCTCATGTTAGGTGATGATTTCCTCTTTCAGAAGCCTTCTTAAATATCTGCAGATTGTTTAAAAATTAACAGATTACTGTCCGTGAGCGAGTCAGTCAGATGTCCTCCCACTCTCAAATTGTCACCTGTAGCTTCATTTAAGTCGAGTTTATCAGATAGACAAAGGATAGTAAAGGACCACGAGTTGCACAAGCTGGGGGTTGTGTGAGGTCTGTGGGACCCTGCTTGGCCAAAAAATGATCCCTGTGGCTCCTGTGAGATGTGTGCACTTGTCCCTCCACACTCTCTCCCTTGGGAGATGCGTGGGGAAGGCTGGGGATGGGAGGACTGGGAGCAGCATGGAGGGGGCTCAGGCAGTGCTGATGGACTGAAATGGAGATGCTTGTGGTGGTGTCACTCAGAGGCTAAGGAAAATGTGGCAATACACATCTGAAGGGAAGAAATCTTCCAAAAGTAGAGCTTCCTGACTGTGTAAGAAACTATTTCCTATCCTGTGTTACTCTGCATTTATTTTTATTTTGGGAAATAGGTGTTCAGGGGTTTTTTATTGCTTTAAATTTCTGTTTTCATATCTGTAATTTTGTAGAAGAAATTATAAATTCTCTGCAGCAGCTTATTCAGATATAGCATTTGCTATTACAATTTCACCTGAGGGAGAGTAATTGTTAATGTGGGTGGAATTTTTTTTTAATTAGGGAATTAACCCCTTCATAACTCCCCCAAGGAGGTTTTGGGAAGGAAAACATACCTCATTATGAATTTTTCCATTTGGTTCATTAGAGAATAATGGAGTGCTTGATTAAACCATAATTTTACAATAATCCCCAGTTTTGGAATTCTTTTTAAAGGATGAAGAAAAAATACCTTCTTCTATCCTGAATTTTCTCCTGCTGACTCTCAGGCAAGGAGAAACTTTTTCAGCCTTCATATAGTTTGGTTGTAAAGACTTCATATTTTTGCATTAACCACCACAGCAGGCTGTCGATACGGGATCTTTCTTTACTTTGTCTTGATACCTTTAAAACACAGGAACATTTGAACTCAAAAGACTCTCCAAGCTTGGCTAAAGATCTAAATTCAAACTTGAAGTACCAGGTAATTCATGTCCAGTTTAAAGTCCTGTCCTTAAGCTATTGTACCTACAAATTGAAAGGGTCACCAAACCACCAGGAGATCGTTCATAGCTACAGTAGGTGCCACAAGCCCTCAATGCAAACAGTAGGCAAAAGTCTGATGTTAGACACAGAGAGAGGTTCAAACTTTCCTCTGAATTTCCTTACTTTTTGTGCATCCAAGGTCAGAACCTTAATGCTATCTGAATATATCGTGTTTTGTGATTTAATAAAGCAATGTTAGAGGCTAAAGGTCTAACTACTGAGCGAGTTATTTTTAAAATGTCCTTCAACATTGTGAGACTCTTGTGGATAAAGTAACTTTTTTTATATGAGTTAAGTCATCAGGGAGAATACTGGTCAGGGGATGATAAAACTTGTGATAGCAGCTGCTCACCCAATTTAATTTTGCTGGTGTTCACAACTGGGGAGCTTCCTACACAGCTGTATGTAAATTAAACTTTTGAGCTAATCAGAGCCAAAGAGCCCACAGGGCCCTGTTTCACTTGAACCCTCCTGGTCAGGAAAGCCTGGTGGAAATATTTGTGTGACTCGGCAGCTGGGTCTTTCTAGAGCCTTCAAAAGGCAATGCTGCCTGCTTTCCCTTTTCCCTTTCCACAGCTACCATTAAAAATCACATCAATTAATAATTTCCCTAAATTTAACGCAGGATTTAAACCACACCTCACTCCTACTGTCGTCCAGGCAGGCTCTCAAAGTCCCAGGGCTATAACAGGGGCATGTAAATCTCCAGGAGTCTTCCAGGAAAGGAAATGTCTCCTTAGTCAGTGTATCACTATTTGTAAGACTGTAAGCCCATTTATTCTAGTTCTGTCCTGCCTAGGGAGTAGAATTTCCAGTTTCAGGTGTCCCCTCCTGTAAGAAGACTGACCGCATTCTCTTTGTCTCCATTTTATATTGCACCATTACACTTTATTGCACAATTTATTGGAAGCCTCCCCTATTCCTTTTGATCTAGCTGGAGCAGCAAGCTCCTACAGCTGCTGCTATTTGTGGCATGCCTGGTTATGACCCCACTCATCTCTTGGTTCCATGGTTTGTCCTTCTGCAGAGCTCCCATGCACAGTTTCCTGTCGGAGAGAAGCCGATCCAAGCCGGTACGTGCTGATCTGTGTCCTCTGGTGCCATCCTGCAATTCATTAGTGCTAAACAGAGGTCAGAATCTCAGTCTGCAGCTCCTATTTAACACATTACTTCAGCATTTTGATGTGATTTGCCAGGCATCTAAGGATGAGTGGTAGGGGGGAAAGGGACAAGTGTTGTCTTTCAACTTATGCTGCACTGAAAACTGCTCAAACTCCTTCCCATTAAACTGTGGCACATGATCAGCGATTACTTTCCCAGGCATAACAAGTGGGAGTTTTCCTATCTAATTTGAGACACATAAAAATGAAGCATCTCATCAAAGGTAAATGTTTAAACTCTGTCTGTAGTCAATAGAGATAAAATGAAGATCAATGGCTCCAGAGAGCAATTAGTGCTACTACCTTAGATAACTATCCTAGAATGACATAAAAATGATGAATTCTCTCAAAGTACTTCCCTTACTGGAGAGTGAACCTAAGTATCTAGCATAGGCCAGGTACTCATTTTAGGATGCTAAAAATCAAATTACATGAATCCCACTATTGGGTTTAATGAAAACAGAAGCTGGCAAGCAACTTTTTACTTGTAGGATCTTGAAGAGGAGCTGAATTGGAAATTAGAAGTATTGCATTGGACAATCATTTTTGTCTTTTCCAAGCTGTGTCTGCTTTGCTCCAGGACATCAGTTATTACCCTGCTGCCATTTTTGCTGTCAATTGTTTGACCTTGCAAAAGGCCCTGTTCCAGGTCTCTCTTTTTGGAAGGTTAGCATCTCCATTACTCAAGTTTGAGTTTTTGATCAGAATATGATTATAATATCGGTAATACTTTTTGTGTAAGTACCTCCGGCTTTGGAACATGACTTGGAAGCTAATACTCCTTTTAAAATCGAACTGAAAGAAAAGAATTGGCCACTGACTTGTATGTACTGCAGGTTTGAACTCAGCTTGATAGATTTTTGTCAAAGGTGAAGTGTTTGTGCCTTTAACTATTAATTTTTTTTCAAGTTAGCACGACTTTTATAAGTCATACATTGCAAATGGAAAAAATCATGTTCCTATTTTAGGGAAGCAGGCTGTTTGCCAAGCCCATTTTGACAAAGATATTAAATTGTTTACAGTTGTTTCAGCTCATCTGAGCTTTATGTAAGAATAAAATTTTACACATGTGGACAAAGTTCCATTCACTTTGCTTGTTCCATGTGTCTTTGCTTAAGTATAGGATGTCAGTAGTCTTGGGATTTGACCTTATTATTTTAGGAGAGCTGTGACACTTTCTTGCTTGAATGCATTTGCAGGAAACTTATCTATATGTTTCCAGGCTTATGGGACTTGAGATTTACTATTTTGTGAGAATATTGTGTGGAGCTCTTTGTGCCAAGTTTCTGAATTCTTCGAGTCATTCACACCTTTCTGTTTCTGTCATTTTTACATTCTCTGTAGTGGCCTTAGCATCCAATATTTCCCAGCATCAGCCTGAAGTAAAAAATGCTTGGTTCAAGATATTCACATTTTTCTTTACTTCTTTCTGGTTGTTGTTATTGTTTTAAATTACACGGTAATCCCAAGGTTCTAGTAATCTGTTTCTCTGGGTGTTTTCTCCCAGTTGAAATCACCATCTGGTCTCTTATCATAAACTCAATTACCATGATTGCTAACTGCAATTGCAAGATTAGCTCCTTAACCTTAAATCAGTCACAAATTCCTCTGGATTTTCATCTTCTGTATGTTTAAAACTTCTCTCTGAACTATTTCACTTTTATGAGTAGTAACATCCTTCCCAAATTAGCCTCATTTGCCTGAGTTAACTGATAACTATTTCCACAATTTTTCTTCTAGATGTTCTTTTTTTCACCGAGATTCTCTGGTTGCATGTAGACAGGGAGTAGTGAATTCATAAATTCCTATAACTCACAAAGATATTTAATTACTTTTTACCAAGTGCAGGCCAAGATTGTCCATGTATTTCTTAGAGAAGCCTTATGAGACAGAGGGAAAACTGAGAGCTGTATTGAAGCAGTCTCCCCACAACCTTGTGGCCTTTTCCCTGACAATTGAACAAGATTGATTTTTCACACTGCAAGAAGAGGCAGCTCCTAGATGGTCAGCTTCACTGTTGTATGTGTGATAAGCATAGAACTTTTACTTCCTTACATAGTGGCAAGGTGGCATGTTTCCCACAGGCAAAAGCTCACAAAACAACACAAACCTGTCCAAATATAAAACTAAGCATCTGGCTTCAATATCAGGTACACTGCATGCATACACTTTTCCTCTCTTTCATGTGCTGTGAGGCCTGTTTCTGTCCTTTCCTTTTTTAATTGGCCTTGGTCTATTAACCTCTCTTCTTGGCTGTCCAGTAACTAATCAGAGCAATTAGCCTCTGCCACACTACACTAATTGCTAATACTGGCCAGCTGATTTCCTCAAAAATACCTGAGGAACCTGCACAAGGAAAAAATAAAATGAAAATCAAAACCCACAGTGACAATGGGCTAGAAGAGATGGAAGCGCTGAAAGACAGGATGAGATATTTGTCACTACCTGATTTTCCACGTATGTGTGCACAACACAATTCCTTTCTACAATCAATGGAGCAGTCTGGCACAGAGCAAGCAGGGAACTGGATGCTTTACCTGCGTTAGGATGAGCTCAAAATCCTGGTGAAGGATTTATCATTACTTTATCAACTTTAAGTGATATAACAGCACAGAGGTTTCTCTGCGAAGGTCTTATATGCAATAGCATGAGTTTCACTAGTATATTTCCTTTCTATGAGATAAAATATATGAGATGTATGGTGAAACATCACATACATCTGGGAGATAAAATATAAGAATACATTACTTCAGCTTAGTCCTCAATGAAACTGAACTCTTACACTTTGAGGACCTTAGGCATGCAAGCTGCAAGCAGGGAGTAGATTTACCATTACACTGATGACTGAGCAATTGTTTTCATTTTCCTTGAAAGTACTAATTACTGTGAATATAGCCTGCCAAACCTGTTCAATACCAATTAGACTGAGTCTAGGTGAAAAAATCTTAAAGAGATTAATTCAACTAAGAATGACTACCCCCCCCCAAAAAAATAAATAATCATACAAATTGTCTAAGGAAAGCATAATTGTCAAGCATTTATTTGCTTAATTCATATGCATCCTGTTCCAGAAATTCTTCAGTAGTATTTATATTTGAAACATTTGTATTGCTTTTTACTTGTTTCCTCTACATCTGTTTTGCCCATGGAAGTGACAGTATTTTCTATGTCAAGCTTGAAGTAAAATATCTTAGCATCTGCTGGGAGAAAAGTTACCTCAAGGTACAGCAATTCTTTCAAGAGTAAACACAAGTTTTCTATTTTCTGTAGTTGATTTATTATCCTTGTTGCTTATAAAATTTTAATATAGACTGAAAAGTTTCTGCAATAATTCAGAACAAATATCAAACGGGTTGCCAAGTTTCTACCTCACAATCCCTCCTTCAGCTTTGACATCAGGTTGTTACCTTCTGTATCCCATCCTTCCTCCCTGCCTCTCAAAGGTAGTAAAGTTGTGTGTCTCAGGGAGCAGCATCCAAGGGCTAGAGCTCCTGGAGAAGAGTCAGTAGCAGCAGAGCTGCTTCATTTAAGGGCCTGGAACAAAGCATTGAATAAGGTAATTTAGTGCTTGGTATGTTCAATGGAAAAAGTAGTAACACAAGAGGATGCACAGCTGGCTCTGTTGGTATTTTGTGAGACCAGGGCAAATTTCCTGTCTTGGATTTCCACTTGGATCTGAACAGAAAGTCAATACCTAAACTCCTTGAAGGGTGCAATGAATGGAAAATAAATTCTGTAGTGTCTGATGCAAGCAAACAATTCAGTATGGTGTGTGCATTGCTGGGGGTTGTATTTATGTAATTAGTTTGCCAAAGTCTCGCAGAAGGGGATCGGAATCATAAAATCTCCAGAAGGATGCATTGGAATACAAAGGGAAGAACTGGCTGCTTTTTTCTCACCTCTCATGAACAAGTTTTCAGTGGTACAGGTCTTTCTGGGGTTGGGGATAGCTGAGGAAGAGGACAACCAGCTCACAGAGTGAACAGGAAACCATGGCAACGTTTCAATCACACAGTCTCTGTTAATGTACCCTGAGGAAGGAATGGCAGCAGGTATATGTTGCTAAGGCCCTGGGGGCACTGGAAGGCCTCAGTGACCCTAAAGAGCCCCACCTCATCCACACTTTATATTTCAATCAGCTCTGGGCTTTTGCTCCCTGTTTAAGCTTTGAGGAAGGAATGTTCCTCTTGAGTGCTGTCTGTGCTGGTGTAGTCTCCTGATCTAGACCTCAATCTCTGAACTAACCTGCTGGCTTGACTATGTCTACCAGTAAGGCCCAGCTTGGTAGTTACTAGACCTGATCCTAATGCTGGCTGGTGGACTGGTTTCCTGCCTGGCATCAGACGTGCTTTATTGCCAGGAGATCTCCTTATGATCTAGATTTTTGGCTGAACTCGGCTACTGCTGAACCTTCTATTCCTGAATACCCTTGGAGCTAAGCTTTGACCAGTTAGGATTGTCCTCTTCTTGCTGTGGGATACCTTTGGTGGCCAAGTCTGATCTTGCTACAACCTGATGCACGGAGATTCCCGCAGGGCTTCCTTACTGTGGGTGAACCTACAGTGTGAAGCCAGAGGAGCAACGAGAGCTATGGCATACCCCTGAGGAAAGGTATGCTGTTCTTCCTCACAGGTTACCTCGTCTAGTGAGAACAGCTGGGCTCTCCTATAGATTTTCCATGTATTTGCTTTCAGCAAAAAATCTGCTGGCCTCATGGACCAAACCCTACACCTTTTTGAGGCACAGAAGTAAAGAGCTGGAGCAGCTGGGGATAAGCACCTGTTGTTCTCAGAGCCCATGTGCTCTGAAGGGCTGCTACAAAAGCCCCAGCACCAGGTCAGGCACGTGGGGTTGCTGTGTCCTGTTCTCTGCCACATGTGTGACTGCATTTTGAAAGTGGTGCTTGAGCTGTAATGCTTCAGATCCAGCTTGTCAGGGGAGCTGTGCCAAGGTTAAGATAACTCTCCACCTGATTATGAGTTAATTGGTACACAGGAGAGCAACTCCCAGTCAATTGGAGGCACAAGATGTACATGGAAATAGGATGAGAGGCTTCTAAAACAGGAGGCGGAGAAAGCGCACCTCATTCAAAATCCATTAGCAGGAGCTTCGGCCAACCTCAAGCAGTCATTTCTAATGCAGCTAAAGGAAAGTAAAAGTGCTGAGCTTAATGGTTTTACTGATAGGTCTGTACTTTTTGAAGTAGTATGCTGCATTTACCTAAATGTTCCCATGCACATTTGCAAATATAACGTCTACTGATGCTTCTCAAATGTATTTGAAATAATTTGTGTGTCTGTGTGCCCAAGTGTTATTCATTGAGTGTTGCTCCAACTGCCAGACACTAAAAGCCCTTCAGAATAAGACTTAAGAGCAACTAAAAGGATACTAAAGGCAAGTATTCATAAATTAAGCAAACTTCCTACATGGCTTAATAATAGAACTAATACTGCAGTGGGTGCACACCCATATATGACTGCAAATACTTTGTGGGCTTGTCTTGGAAAGATATCTTAGTATGGATGGTGTCTGTCACCTCAGCTGGTCTGTGGAGCTGCCAGAGCTGATTGAACCTGTGGTGCAGGTATTGCTCCACCTTCCCCAGTCTGCTGAGGTTTCTGCTCCTGTGCTCCAGGGAACAGAGCAGTAAATGAAGCTTTTTGTCTGGGAGGTAGCAGACAGGAATCCCATAAGGAAAGTAAAGGTGAAAAGTGAACACAACTTGTACACTGCATCACATTCTCAACTTCCAGAACAAAGAGTTATAGGATTAGCCTTACAGTTGAGGAGGAGGGAGAGGAAAACCATACCCAGCTGTTGGCTATTTCTATATCTTGTTATAACTGTGCATATAATTAGAAATTAGGAACTTAATGAAGGGATATTATATTTTTTTCTCATGAAATGGTCAGAAGCAGAATGAAATTCTCTTTAATTTTCTTTTTTGTCCAAGACTTTAATACAGATCGGTATCCTTTTTTTTTTCTTTTTTCTTTTTTTTCTTTTTTTTTTTTTTTTTTTTTTTTATTCTGTCCAGTTAAAATGAACTGACAA